>NC_135963.1:40178951-40188951 GCF_053455715.1 Rhinoraja longicauda | reverse complement strand
CAGAAGGGCTAAACATCCAAGGACGTACACGCCACTCGAGATAAATGGGTCTATTGTGGATAGGGTGAGCAGTTTCAAATACTTGGGAGTCCGCATCGCAGAGGATCTGACGTGGGCAACGCACATTGCTGCACTGGTGGGTAAGGCTAAGCAGCGCCTTTACCACATTAGACAACTGAGGAAATTCAGAGTGTCGCTGAGGATCCTTCATTGCTTCTACTCTGGGGCTGTAGAGAGCATCCTGTCCGGCAACATTACAGTCTGGTTTGGGAACAGCTCTGCCCAGGACAGGATGGCCCTGCATAGAGTAGTGCGTTCGGCAGAACGCACCATGGGAACTACACTCGTCCCCCTGCAGGACCTATACATCAGGAGGTGCAGATCCAGAGCAAGCAAGATCATGAGGGACCCCTGCCACCCCAGTAATGGACTGTTCCAGATGCGACGATCAGGCAAACGCCTCCGCTGTCACGCTGTGAAAACGGAGAGGATGAGACGGAGCTTCTTCCCACAGGCCATCAGGACTGTCAACTTTTATAACCCCAGAGACTAAATTTTTGTCGACACTTTTTGTGCTATGTTTAGTAACTTATTAACTTTATTTATATGCTGTAACTGTAATTCTTTTTGTGCACAACCCGCAGGCATTGCCACTTTCATTTCACTGCACATCGAGTATGTGTATGTGACAAATAAATTTGACTTGACTTGACTTGATACCACTGAAGGTCTGTCCTGGGCCCAGCACATTGATGCAATTACAACAAAACCTCACCAACGGCTCTAGTTCCTCAAACGTTTGAGAGTTTAGTTTAGAGTTTAATTTAGTTTGGAGATAAAGCAATGAAGCAGGGCCCTTCGGCCCACCAAGTCCAGGCTGACCATTGATCACCCGTTAATACTGGTTCCAGGTTATACCACTGCTTCATCAACTTCCTACACATTCCAGTCAATTTTTTCACAAATGCCAATTAAGCTACGAAATCTATTCCTTTTCTCCAGAGATGTTGCCGGATCCACTGAGTTACTCCAGCATTTTGTGTCTATCTTCGGTGTAAACCAGCATCTGCGGTTCCTGTTTGTCATCGTGCAGATTGTGAAGTCAGTCACAGTTACTCAGCTCAGCAGTACACACTTGTCCTGCCTCCCAGTGCTTTCATAAAGGACTCCAAAATGTCCTCGCTCCTGCAGGCTCTAAGGAAGACAGGTGTCCACAGCAGGTATAAAGACCACCCGCACATTGTAACATTTGAGTTGGGTTTTTGTGGTTTGGACGAGGTTCTGAGCATCTGCTGCCGAAATCCTGCCTTTGGAAGTCAAACAATTTGCAGAAGCTGACTTCAGGCAGCTACTTTTGTCAGGTGCTGATAGACACAAAGTGCTGGAGTAACTCAGCGAGTCAGGCAGCATCTGGAGAAAAGCAAAGGTGATGTTTTCTGTCGAGACCTTTCTTCAGACAGAGAGTCAGGATAGGGGGAAACTGGAGGTATGAAAAGGTACAGAACAAATCAGAGCTGGCACTGATGACCAAGGAAGGTGAAGGTAGACACAAAATGCTGGAGTAACTCAGCGGGTCAGGCAGCATCTCAGGAGAGAAAGAATGGGTGACGTTTCGGGTCTCGACCTGAATAGGTCTCGACCCGAAACGTCTCCCATTCCTTCTCTCCTGAGATGCTGCCTGACCCGCTGAGTTACTCCAGCATTTTGTGTCTACCTTCGATTTGAACCAGCATCTGCAGTTATTTTCCAACCTAGGAAAGTGAGCTTTATATTGGTCATGGAGCCGAACATAGCTTTGCCGAGAAGGAAGCCCCATGTGGTGGATCACTGTTTTCATGGAGAGTTCCCAAGCAGTGCCAGAGCCGCCGAGATCTGCGCGGAGTTTGCACGCTCTGTCAGCATCAGTTTCCTTCCGGTGCTCCGGTTTCCTCCCTCATCCCGAAGGTGTGCAGTTGGTCAGTTAGTTGGCCGCTGTTTGTTGTCCTGTGTGTGTGTAGGTGCGCGATTACATCTACAGGGAGTTGATTGGATTTGATGAGAATGTGGGCAGAATGAAATGGGATTAAGATGAGATTAGTGTAAATGCTTGATGGTTGGCATGGGTTCGAAGGGCCGAAGGGCCCGTTTCCATGATTCTATGACCCCCCCTTCATCATGTTGCATGGTGTTATTAACATGCCAAGTGGGACAGAGCAGATCTGGCTGCTGTAAACCGGTTATCCATGAAGTGCTGTGGACATATAAATGTGAGGTTCAGTGGCCTAGCCTGGTACTAAAGTTAGGGGGAGCGAGCACATAAAAAAGGCGCCATGACACATACCAAACAATTTTAAACTCATAATATGGCGCTTAATGCCACTTTTCAATGGTCTTCAACTGCAAATCACACATTGAATGGTGGTGCTGTCTCAAAGGGCTGAATGGCCTACTCCTGCACCTATTGTCTATTGTCTATTGTCTATTGTCTATCATCTATTGACCATCGGCAACAACAGAAATATCCTTTAGAATGGATGATGGCTGGTGCAGAGGGATGCACAAAGAACCTGTTCAGTGAGCTGGATCACAGGGAGAACGTACAAACTCCATTCAGACATCACCCACAGTCAGGATCGAACCCGGGTCTCTGGCGCTGTAGGGCAGCAACTCTACCGCTGCGCCACTGTGCCTTCCAAGTGGTGAGCAGTTCGCTAAATGTGTTGTAGAAAGCACGTTTTAGTCTGTAGTTTCCTGATGAATGAATGGTTGATGAAATATCTGCTAATTCAGGGCCAAACAGAGAGATTTTGGCAGGGACCTTGGTTGAACAATATACCTCAATGAACATTGCTACATGGTGGTGCCCATGGTATTTGATGCTTCACACTTTACATCAAAGCCAAATAGACCAGCTTAGAGACATCTTGAGTTTGTGAAAGGTGCAAGATAAATTTGTTTTTCCTTCTTCCTGTGGTCATTTTTTACCTAAGGGATGTCAGTGGGTGTTATTTTATTCTAATGTTACAAACTGGTGAAGTGTTTTAGAAATGTCAGTAATGCTAAACATGCTACTTTAGCAGCACCAGTGCACAAAACACTGTTTCAGACATCTGCTCCATTGATATCAACTGGCGTAGAATGGGTTTCCAGGCCAGAGTGCAACATGCTAAATGTGTGATCGTGTGCCTCTGACAGAACTAACTGCAGATGGAAGTCTAGGCCTGGCGACTGTATGCAGTTTCTTTGTGGAAACCAGAACAGCAGAAGACTGGATCTCCTGGTCACTCCTCCACTCACCTCCCGTACCGAGGTCTGATGAACTAAATAAACATTTCATATCACTTTCCAGAGCACCCATAGAATCATAGAGTCATACTATGTATGCATCGCCATCTCCGCCTTAAAAATATCCATTGGCATGGCCACCATAGCCTTCTGTGGCAATGAATTCCACTATGTACCTATTTAATGTCAACTCTCCTTCTAAATGGGTGGACATTGAAACGCAATGTCCCAAGCATCCAAGGTATTGTGACAGCACCTAAAGTATTGTGGGAATGAAAAGCCTGCAGGTGCTAAGAATCTGAAATAAAAAACAGAAAATGCTGGAAACACTCTACAGGAAAGATGTGCCAGTGTGCCATTGTGCCACTCTCTAACACCCATCCTGTACATATGATTCTTAAATACATTGTGCTGTAAATTCATGAACACAGGGAACCGTCTCCGTCCATCCCTCTCCTCCACAGCTGCAGAAACCCTCATCCACGCCTTCATCACCTCCCGTCTGGACTACTGTAACAGCCTCCTCTATGGTTCACCCTCAAAAATCATCAATAAACTCCAATACATCCAGAACTCCGCTGCCCGTCTACTCACCCACTCCCCGACCCGGGACCACATCACCCCCGTCCTTTACAAGCTCCACTGGCTCCCCATCCTCCAGAGAATCCAGTACAAAATCCTCCTCATGAACTACAAAGCCCTCCATAACCTGGCCCCATCCTACCTGACTGACCTCCTCCACAGACACACTCCCACCCGCACCCTCCGCTCTGCTGCTGCTAACCTCCTGTCCCCCCCCAATCCGGACCAAACTCAGATCCTGGGGGGACAGGGCTTTCTCCATCGCTGCTCCCACCCTCTGGAACTCACTACCTCAAACCATCAGAGACTCCTCCTCACTCACCACATTCAAAACATCACTTAAGACTCACCTGTTCAACACTGCCTTCAACCACTGACCGTCGCTTCTCCTTATCCTTCCTTTATTTGTTCGTTTATTTATTTATTTTTATGTCTTACTTACTCTGTAAAGCGTCTTTGAGTTTCCAGAAAAGCGCTGTACAAATGAAATGTATTATTATTATTATTAAGGTCAGAGGCTGTGTATCTTCAGAGCCAAATTACAGGGTGAGGAGGGAAGTTAACATTCAGACTTAACCTCTGTAACTGTCTCAGTCTGAAGAAGGGTTCTGACCTGAAACATCACCTGTTCCTACTCTCCAGAGATGCTGCCTGACCCGCTGAGTTACTCCAGCACTTTGTGTCTATCTTTACATGAACCAGCATCTGCAGTTCCTTCCTACACATTAACCTCTGTAACTTTTCTCTGTCACTGTAACACTATAACGCTGTAACCCTATATTCTGCATTCTGGCATTTGTCTCTTTGCACTACCTATTGCACTTGTGTATGGTTTGATTGTACTCATGTATTGTGTGATTTGATTGGGTAGCATGCAAACAAAGTTTTTCACTGTATCTCACCTCACTCAGTAATAATAGACAAAAAACAATGCCAATACCAGAAATAAACTGTGATTTTAAAACTGTCTAGATAAAATAGAAGGGGCTTGTATTTCCATTACACCTTTCACAACCCTGGGACATCCTTAGGCACTTTACAACTGATAAAGCAACTCTGGAATGCAGTCAATTGTGCAGGGAGCAGCAAATGAGTGCACAGCAACATCTCACAATAACAAACTCCGTAAATAGTTTGAGGGATTGGAAATGAAAGAACGGCAGATCTCATTGCTGTGTCCATCTCTGCATTGTAAAACCAACTTGTTTTCTCTCGTTCCCAATCTGCTTTAGGATCTTTGACCTGAAACGTCGACTCTGTTCCTTGTGTCATTCCCTGTGCCTGCACTGACTCGGCCCCTCTCCCTCTCTCTACAGACACCGCCTGGTTTCAAGGGTTTTTCGAGCAATTCTGCACCATGAGTGATGTTGGCCCAGGGCTAAATTTCAGCCAATGCAAAAAGACTTGCAAATTTGCCTTGATTTTGCTATGTCAGGATATGACTAAGACTGTAGCCCACTGCTGGGAATTTGGGGAGAACTAGTGGGTGAATAGAAGTGCCCAGTTAGTGGGCAAAGACTTACTGGCCCCACGGCTTCCATCAACAGTGTAAGGTTGATTTGATGATTCAATGTGATGATTTTCCTCAAGGAGCTTAATGGTTGCTTCTGGTGTTAGAAACTGAACCGAGCAGAAAGATGAAATGTGATTAGGGACCAATGCAATGCAAGCTAAATGGGCACTTCTACGCACCCACTAGTTCTCCCCAAATTCTCAGCAGTGTGCTCATTGCCTGAGTCATATCCTGAAGTAGCAAAAACAAGGTAAATTCGCAAATCTTTTTCCACTGGCTGAAGTTTAGTTTAGTTTAATTTAATTTAATTTAATTTAATTTAATTTAGTTTAGTTTAGTTTAGTTTAGTTTAGTTTAGTTTAGTTTAGTTTAGTTTAGTTTAGTTTAGTTTAGTTTAGTTTAGTTTAGGTTAGTTCCATTTAGTTTAGTCAAAAGTGGTGGGGTAATTCAGCCGGTCAGGCAGCATCTCTGGAGAAAAAGGATGGGAGATGTTTCGGGTCGGAACCCTTCTTCCGACCCGAAACGTTACCCCATCCTTTTTCTCCAGAGATGCTGCCTGACCTGTTGAGTTAGTCCAGTGTTTTATGTCTATCTTCGGTGTAAACCAGCATCTGCACTTTCTTCCTACACATTCAGTTTACTTCAGTTTACTTCAGTTTAGTTTAGTTTCGAGGTACAGCGTGGAAACAGGCCTTTTGGTCCATCGGGTCCACACTGACCAACGATCACCATGTCTATGTTATCCCAGTTTTGCGTCCTACACACTAGGGGCAATTTACAAAAGCCAGTTAACCTACAAACCTGCATGTCTTTGGAATGTGGGAGGAAACTAGAGCACCTGGAGAAAGCCCAAGCAGGTCACAGGGAGAACTCTGTACAAACTCCATCCAGATGCACCCCTAGTCAGAGTCAAACTCAGATCTCTGGCGCTGTGAGGCAGCAACTCTACCACTGCGCAACTGTTACGCACTGTGGCAGATCTGCACTCGTGGTAGGGAATCAAACAGCAGAGATTGTGAATGAGGGGAGAAATAGTCAGGGTGAGGAAAGCCAAGGAGAGCTGGCAGATCTCAGCCGAGAACTTCCATCATTGAAGGCTAGAAGAACACAGCTGAACATTTAGTGCAGCGTGTGACATTTTCACATCCATTTCCAAACTCTTTGGTGGCTGTCAGAAAATTCCACTACTGATTTTTCAGGAGATTTTCAATTCTACAACCATGTTACTTTTTCTTCTGGCATAAGACTCTCGCTAACAGCATTGTCAGTGGTGTCACACCCCAAAATTCTCCCTTGGTAAGACATTCACACTCAATGTTCTGTGAAAGAACAGTTCTTATTTACACAGGGAAGAGCAGGTTTCCCCCTTCCCCGAAACCTTGTGATTTATAAAGGCAAAACCTAATCTGGATTCTTTTTTTTATTCACCACGATCTAAGACCTCCTTCCACCTTGAACGTAGTCCTTCGTCTGAGGCTGGTCTACTCAGCTTGTGAAGGTCAGGGTCAGGATAGCTTCCATAATGAGACCATAAGACATAGGAGCAGAATTAGACCGTTTGGCCCATCGAGCCTGCTCCACCATCCGCTCATGGCTGATCCATTTTTCCCACTCAACACCATTCTCCAGCCTTCTCCCGTAATCTTTGACATCCTTACTAATCAATCCCCGCTTTAAACATCCATGTTGCTGCAAGCCGATCTCTGTTGCATCTCGCAGTTTGCAGCTCCCTGCTGCATGAAGGACATCATCCAAAGGATGTAACTAGGAAAATGGACAGTGGAGAGCCGGTGGATGCGGTGTACCTTGACTTTCAGAAAGCCTTTGACAAGGTCCCACATAGGAGATTAGTTGGCAAAATTAGAGCACATGGTATTGGAGGTAGGGTACTGACATGGATAGAAAATTGGTTGACAGACAGAAAGCAAAGAGTGGGGATAAATGGGTCCCTTTCAGAATGGCAGGCAGTAACTAGTGGGGTACCGCAAGGTTCGGTGCTGGGACCGCAGCTATTTACAATATACATTAATGACTTGGATGAAGGGATTAAAAGTACCATTAGCAAATTTGCAGATGATACAAAGCTGGTTGGTAGTGTGAACTGTGAGGAAGATGCTATGAGGTTGCAGGTTGACTTGGACAGGTTGTGTGAGTGGGCGGATGCATGGCAGATGCAGTTTAATGTGGATAAGTGTGAGGTTATCCACTTTGGTGGTAAGAATAGGAAGGCAGAGTATTATCTGAGTGGTGTCAAGTTAGGAACAGGGGACGTACAACGAGATCTGGGTGTCCTAGTGCATCAGTCACTGAAAGGAAGCATGCAGGTACAGCAGGCAGTGAAGAAAGCCAATGGAATGTTGGCCTTCATAACAAGAGGAGTTGAGTATAGGAGCAAAGAGGTCCTTCTGCAGTTGTATAGGGCCCTAGTGAGTCCGCACCTGGAGTACTGTGTACAGTTTTGGTCTCCAAATTTGAGGAAGGATATTCTTGCTATTGAGGGCGTGCAACGTAGGTTTACTAGGATAATTCCCGGAATGGCGGGACTGTCATATGTTGAAAGACTGGAGCGACTACACTGGAATTTAGAAGGATGAGAGGAGATCTTATCGAAACGTATAAGATTATTAAGGGGTTGGACACGTTAGAGGCAGGAAACATGTTCCCAATGTTGGGGGAATCCAGAACCAGGGGCCACAGTTTAAGAATAAGGGGTAGGCCATTTAGAACTGAGATGAGGAAAAACTTTTTCAGTCAGAGAGTTGTGAATCTGTGGAATTCTCTGCCTCAGAAGGCAGTGGAGGCCAATTCTCTGAATGCATTCAAGAGAGAGCTAGATAGAGCTCTAAGGATTTTTAGATTTTTTAGAGATACAGCGCGGAAACAGGCCCTTCAGCCCACCGAGTCCGCGCCGCCCAGCGATCCCCGCACCTTAACACTATCCTACACACACTAGGGACAATTTTTACATTTACCCTGTCAATTAACCTACATACCTGTACGTCTTTGGAGTGTGGGAGGAAACCAAAGATCTCGGAGAAAACCCACGCAGGTCACGGGGAGAACGTACAAACTCCGTACAGACGGCGCCCGTAGTCAGGATCGAACCTGAGTCTCCGGCGCTGCATTCGCTGTAAGGCAGCAACTCTACCGCTGCGCCACCGTGCCGCCGAGTCAGGGGGTATGGGGAGAAGGCAGGAACGGGGTACTGATTGAGAATGATCAGCCATGATCACATTGAATGGCGGTGCTGCCTCGAAGGTCCGAATGGCCTACTCCTGCACCTATTATCTATTGTCTATTGTCAAACTCAAGGAGAGGAGTCTTCTTCTACTCTTCCATCAGCCCATAACAGCAGGCAGAGCAGACTGGGAGAGACTTCTCTAGAGGGCAGTCTGCAGTGTTTCACAGTCCACCCTGCAAGCAGTTTACCCAGGTACTGGGTCTCTCCAACCCCCCCTCCCCCCCCCCCTCCCCCGCCCCGCCACCTTCCCCACCTGAACATTGAACATTTTTCCAGCGGTCCCTCTCAGCCTACCAAACCCTCCCCATCCCCATTATTACCACATCAATTTTGCAGACAACAACTCTTGCTGGTGGAGTGTTGCCGGCAATGTGGAATGTCCCTTTAAGAGCAAGTCACAGCTGAAAGGCTGCCTAATGGCATCTGCAAGAACTAGCAATGGAGCATGTTGTGGGGGGCAGAAAACTTCCCCCTTGTAGTGTAACTCTTCTGGAGAATTCCAGGCAGCAGGAGAGGCATAAGTTTGCAAAAATGAGTACAATCCTACAAAATGTAGGCACACGTCGATGAATGCATGACCAATGCATGTGCTTGCTCCAATGCATGTGCCTACAGTGACTCTCCCTTGAGTTATTCTCAGCCTGAGGAAAGATTTCATAGAGTGACCAAGGATCAAGGAGCTGCCTGGTTGCCTTGGAAACGGTGAGATGTCCTCCAGTTGTGGGGGTTACCTGCGGAATGGTGGGGGAATGCCAGATGTTTGGTTGCTGGGGGCAACTCTTTGATGGAGGGGAAGAAAGGGTTTGAGGAGGAAGCATTGACCATGCTCCAATCCTGATCTCTTTGTGGAGTTTGCACGTTCTCCTTGTGACTGTGTTGGTTTCTCCCAAGTGCTCTGGGTTTTTTTCCACATCCCAAAGACATGCGTGGTGGCAAGTTAATTAGTGACTTTTATTACCTCGTGTGGTGGAATCTGGGGGGGGGGGGGGGGAGCTGATGAGAATGTGAGATTAATGTAGGATGAATGCAAATGGGTGATTAGTCTGCATTCTGCTGTATCTCACTATGACTCTATAACTCCCTCCAGATTCCACCAAACGGAGCTCCGTGAAGATCCCACGTGGTCACATGAAGAACATGCAAACTCCACACGGATAGCACCTGAGGTCAGGATTGAACCTCGTTCGGTGGAGCTGTGAGACAGCATCTGTTGTCAGGATCAGGTCTCCGGTGCTATAAGGAGGCAACTCCACCACTGCGGCACTGGGCCCGCCCCACATTCAGGGTTAATTTCCCATTGTAAATACTATTGCCTCTGTGCCACCCAGTTTTCCCAGTCCCGAAACGTTAATTCTGTTTCTCTCTCCCAGGGCGCCGCCTGACCTGCTGAGGCATTTCAG
>NC_135963.1:39926461-40178451 GCF_053455715.1 Rhinoraja longicauda | reverse complement strand
AGACCATCGTTAGCAGTTTGTAGGGTGAAAACGAGATGCAAGTGCAATTTGGGTAGGGGGGGATAGAGAGAGAGGGAATGCCGGAGCTACCTGAAATGAGATAAATTAATATTCATACCACTAGGCTGTAAGCTGCCCAAGCAAAATATGAGATGCTGTTCCTGCCTCTTTTTGAGGCTGTTCCTGCAACTTGCGTTTAGCCTCACTCTGACAATGGAGGAGACCTCTAGGACAGAAAGGTCTGTGTAGGAATGGGAAGGAGAATTAGTGTCTGGCAACCAACCGGGAGATCAGGTAGGTTCACATGGGCTGAGGATTAGAAAATCCTGTCCAGGGTGATGGTCAATCAGGTCAAGTCTGCTTCAGACTTCAGACTTCATATCATATCATATCATAGAGATACAGCGTGGAAACGGACCGGTGACCCACCGAGTCCACACCAACGAGTGATCACCCCATGCATTAGCACCATCCCACACACGAGGGACAATTTACAATTTTACCCTAGCCACTTAACCTACAAACCTGTACATCTTTGTAAGATTTTAAGACAATCAAACCTCTGGATGAAGAGCAGAAGGTCGATTCCAAAGGATGGTTTCCAAAGCAGGCTGGCAAAACACTGATAGAATTCCTCATCACCAGAATGCTCAAACGAGTACCAAAGCCAAGCTGGGTTGGTGATGAGAAGACCAAGTCCTTCACCATGGTAACGTTGGCCACACCCATGCTGCACCTTGTAATGGCTGCACTGAGATTAGGATTGCTGCCCATCTTGTCAGAAGGAGTGTAGGAAGGAACTATGGATGCTGGTTTATACAGAAGAAGCACACAAAATCCTGGAGTAACTCAGCGGGACAGGCAGCATCTCTGGAGAGAAGGAATGGGTGATGTTTCGGGTCGAGACCCTTCTTCAGAAGGATCTTGGACAAGATGCATTGGGTATTTGGGTACCTTGCATACCAGATATCTTGGGTATTTGTCAAAGTTCACCGCAAATAGCTGCTGTGAGCCAGAATCGGTGCTGTTGTCAGGCAACTGAACCATCCTATCAACAACCAAAGAGCAGTCCTGAGCTACTATCTATCTCATTGGAGACCCTCGGGCTATCTTTGATCAGACATTACTGGACCTTATTTTGCACTAAACGTTATTCACGTTATTCCCTTTATCTAGTATCTGTGCACAGTGGATGGCTCAATTGTAATCATGTATTTTCTTTCCGCTGACTGGTTGGCAGACAACAAAAAGTTTTCACCATAACTTTGTACACGTGAGAATAAGCTAAACTAAACAGGCGTTTAGTTCCAGAACTCAAGCAGACGGAACTCTGTCTTAGGATAGAGGGGGGGGGGGGGTGGCAGGATGCTGAGGAGCAGAGGGAACTGTGCTCCATAACAGAGGCAGGAAGGACAGAGGGAACAAGCATATATTGTTGTTTAGAGACACAGGGCTGGAACAGGCCGTTTGGCTCACCGAGTCCGCGCCAACCAATGATCACTCCATCCACCAGTGCGTAGAGAGGAACTGCAGATGCTGGTTTAAAGGTCTAGACTCGAAACATCCACCGTTCCTTCTCTCCAGAGATGCTGCCTGTCCTGCTGAGTTACTCCAGCTTTTCGTGTCTACCCCGTACATTAGCACTATTCTACACACTAAGGACAATTTACAAGATCTTATCGAAACGTATAAGATTATTAAGGGGTTGGACACGTTAGAGGCAGGAAACATGTTCCCAATGTTGGGGGAGTCCAGAACCAGGGGCCACAGTTTAAGAATAAGGGGTAGGCCATTTAGAACTGAGATGAGGAAAAACATTTTCAGTCAGAGAGTTGTGAATCTGTGGAATTTTCTGCCTCAGAAGGCAGTGGAGGCCAATTCTCTGAATGCATTCAAGAGCGAGCTAGATAGAGCTCTTAAGGATAGCGGAGTCAGGGGGTATGGGGAGAAGGCAGGAACGGGGTACTGATTGAGAATGATCAGCCATGATCACATTGAATGGCGGTGCTGGCTCGAAGGGCCGAATGGCCTCCTCCTGCACCTATTGTCTATTGTCTATTGTCTATTACAATCTTTACTGAAACCAATCAACCTACAAACCTGTATGCCTTTGGAGTGTGGGAAGAAACCGGAGCACCCGGGGAAAACCCTCACGTAGCAAAGGAGAACGTACAAACTCTGTACAGTCAGTACCCGTAGTCAGGATCAAACCCAGCTCTCTGCCGCTGCACCACCCTGCTGCCTCTCCCACACCTCCTCCCATATGAGCGGCAGAGAGAGGGCAGAAGGAAGAGCTCTCCCAGGACAGAGGCAAGAGTATAAGAGGAAATAATGTTCTGGGGCTCGTAGAGGGAAGGACAGAGGGAATCATATTACAGTGTGCAGGCAGGTGGAAACATTGAGGCCATTGTATATTGGCCTGGCAGACAGCAGCACTGGGAGAAATGTATCACTGTGTACCCATGGTTGGCCACCCATGGAGAGGGAAGGGAATAACTGAGGGTTAGGAGGTGGTGGAGGGTTAATGAACTGAGGACCAGGTGGAGTGAGACGTGACAAATGGGACAGGTGTTTCCCTGCATGTGGGCCAGAGAGAGGGTGGCCACCACGAATCTACATCAGCCTTCAAAGGTCTCAGGTTATTTAATTAGTTTATTTCACACCTAGGACAAATTTGGTGCTTGTTCTGGGAGAGCAGACAGTGGGTGGATTAGGGTGCTAATCACAGTTAAAGCGGAGGTGTGTTTAGAGGGCACATTACACGCATTAGTGAGCGTGAATGAGTTCTTTTCATGGAATGATTGCTGTTGACTTGGGGGTCAGGTGTGGAGGTGAGGGCCGCTGGGATAGCAGGTAAAGTTGCCATGGTGATTGTCATTGGCCCTGGGAGGGGTCGGCGTCTTTCACTCATCTCTCCTGGTTGTATTTTGTGGCCTGAATATTCAGGGGAGCAGATTGAAATTGGTATACCCCTGTCACGCTCCTTTTTCTGGAGTTATGTTACCTCTCCTGGCTTTGTGGACCTCCAAACAGACTTCCATTCCTCATCATCTCTTCAACCTTCAAGGGCGGCACAGTGGCGCAGTGGTAGAGTTGCTGCCTTACAGCGCCAGCAACCCGGGTTCAATACCGACTAAGGGTGCTGTCTGTATGGAGTTTGGACGTTCTAACCCTGACAGCGTGGGTTTTCTCCGAGATCTTCGGTTTCCTCCCACACTCCAAAGACGTACAGGTTTATTGGTTAATTGGCTTGGTATAAATGTAAATTGTTCTTAGTGTGTATAGGATAGAGTTAATGTGCGGGGATCGCTGGTCGGTGCGGACTCGGTGGGCTGAAGGGCCTGTTTCCGTGCTGTATCACTAAACTAAACTAAACTAAACTAAACCTCCACTGCACCCATGTAGTAATTCCTTGGGAGTTGCTCGAATTGTCTCTGAACTAGTGTGGCACACAGACCTGCCCATTCGAACACACTCATAACACGCCCATAAGACAGTCACTCCTTGACTCAATGTAATTGCCCTTACCCAGACCCCAAATACCTTTGACTAAGCCCGTTGAAAGGTCATCAAACATTAACCCTCTTTCTCTCTCCATCAATGTTGTCTGCACTAACTGAACCTCCCCACAATTGAAGGCACTGCATCAAAAAGGCAACCAATATAACCAAAGGCACACATCACCCGGGCCAAGCTCATATTTCACTCCATCCATCGGGAAGAAAGTGCAGGAGCTGGAAAAGTGGACAACCTGGTTCAAGCACAACAATCTTGTCTTCAGCGTTAGCAAGACTAAGGAGCACATTGTGACCGAGGAACCACAAAGCCTTTCTTCATCGACGGGACAGTGGTGGAGAGAGTTAACCGCATGTTCCTGGGCAGCGCGTATCTCTGAAGATCTGTCTTGGTCCAGGGATCACAAAGAAAGCTTATTAATCCCACTACTTCCTTGGAAGATTGTGGAGGATTTCCCTATCGAATCTCTACGGGTGTGCAGTAGAGAGGGTACTGCCTGGTTGCTTCACTGCCTGGTTCAGTGACTCATATGCCCAGGAATGCAGGAGATTGCACAGAATGATGGACATTGCCAGGTCCATCTCAGATATTGACCTTTTGTAGCCATTATCATCAAAGACCCACACTACCCTGCCTGGCCACGCTACCATTTAGGTAATACCATCAGGGCAAAAAATGGTATAGGAGTCTGAAAACCATAGCCACCAGGTTGAAGAACTGCTTCAAGGTTTCTGGCGCTGTAAGGCAGCAACTCTACCGCTGCACCACCCTGCTTAACTACCATGACGGCTGTTAATTTATTGTATTATTAATTATTATATAGGTACTTGTGAGTTATTGTATTAACAGGTCTGTAATGCTGCAGCAAGTAAGAATTTCATTGTTCCTTTGCCAGTATATATGACAATTAAACACTTTCTTGACTCGTGAACTGTTGAGTATTTGAACTTACAGCATCTTCAAAGGGTGGTGGGTATATGGAACAAGCCGCCAGAGGAGGTAGTTGAGGCAGGGACTATCGCAATGTTTAAGAAACAGTTAGACAGGTATGTGGATAGGACAGGTTTAGAGGAATATGGGCCAAATGCAGGCAGGTGGGATTAGTGTAGATGGGACATGTTGGCCGGTGTGGGCAAGTTGGGACGAAGGGCCTGTTTCCATCCTGTGTGACTCTATGACTGTGACTGGAACAGCACTCTTCACTTTAGCTGTGATCTCACCAAGACCTTATGCAACTGCAGCAGGGCATCCTTGCTCCTGCTTCACCCTTATCTGCAGGTTCATCTACATGCTTGCTTTCAGTGAGTGGTGAACAAGGACAACCTGGTTCCTTTGTACATCAACATTTCTCTATCTGTAGCTTCTTAAATATTGCTCGGCCTTTCTGTTTTCCTGACTAGGGTGAATAACTTCAACTATATCCACGTTATACTGTGTTTGTATGTGCCCACTCACTCCACTTGTCAGAAGCTCCTTGAAGCCTCCCTATGTCTTTTTCCACAACTGACAATCCCACTCAGTTTTGTGCTGTTTGTCAAACCTAAAAATATTGCATTTGGTTTTTGCAACCAAAACGTTGTTTTGCACTGTGTATAGCCCAGTGCTGATCCCTGCAACACCCCATTATTCACTGCTTATCACCCAAGTCACATTATTCCTACTCTCTACCCCCACATGGTGGCTCAGCGGTAGAGTTGCTGCCTTACAGCGCCAGAGACCCGGGTTCGATCCTGGCTACGGGTGCTGTCTGTACAGAGTTTGTACATTCCCCCGCGACCTACCACGCTCCAAAGATGTATAGATTTGTAGGTTAATTGGCTTGGTATAATTATAAATTGTCCCTGGTGTGTAGGATAGTGTCAGTGTACGGGCTCGCTGATTGCTGTGGACTCGGTGGGCTGAAGGGCCTGTTTCCGTGATGCATCTCTAAATTAATCGAAACTTAACATTGGCAATTTCAATCAACACCTCAACCAATTTCTGACCTACACACTAAACACCTCACCCAGCCATCGGTTGATACAATAAACAGCGCAGCAACCTATTGGATAAATCACCAAACACTTCACTGATTGAACGAAGAATAACTGTGAACAATGACTAATTATTGGTCACTAATTATTTTAGCACCTCAACCAATCTCTCATAGATTCCCAGTGCTGAAACTTTCACTCATGGACTTTGCGATCACCTTGTGTTTGCCCTTTGCAAACACCTCAACCATTTAATCATCATTTCACAAAATGCTGGAGTAACTCAGCAGGTCAGGCAGCATCTCGGGAGAGAAGGAATGGGTGATGGATGCTGCCTGACCTGCTGAGTTACTCCAGCATTTTGTGAATAAATCGATTTGTACCAGCATCTGCAGTTATTTTCTTATAATCATCATTTCAGTTGGTCAAGTTGCCAAATAGCTGTGACTCTTTCTACACCCACACTCAATGACTGGCTCTCCTTCACTGATTTTCCTTGCCTCTCTCACCCACCAACGAACAATCTGCTCACTCACCCACCAATCATTTCCAGACTGATCCATTTGATCTCCCGTACATCTTTCATTCATCCAGAGACTCACTAACACTCCCATAGAGGCTAACTCAATCCCGACTCATTCCCTTACTCAGCAAGGTTCACAGCTCGTCCCTCACTCAGACCCAGTCATGGAGTCACACAGCCATTCAAAGAGGCCCTTCGGCCCATCACATCCTTGCTGACCTTTTTGCCCATCCACACAAATTACACTGACCTGCATTAGGACCGCCTCCTTCTGTCCTTGCCTATTTGCACGTCGGCCGAAATGTCTCTTAAATGATTATATCTGATCCTGCCACCTCCTCTTGGCAGCGTGTTCCAGATATCGACGACCCTCTGTGTAAAAAACATGCCCCTCAGATTCCCCTTGAAACTTCTTCCTACCTCTTTAAACCCATGCCATCCTTTTGTGATGCCACAATCTTGGGAAAGAAAGATTCTGACTTTCTGACATTTTCCCTTATCAATTTTTCTCTTATCATCTCTTATCTATAATCTTAACATTATCGAGTGTTGGCGCCGGCCTCTTCCACTTTGCAGGTTGCATAGAGCTGTGTTACAAAGCAGATCACCGTAGAGTTTACTGTGGACAAAAGGAATCGCAGAAGCTGGTTTACAAACATAGACACCAGTGGGTCCCGACCCGAAACATTGCACATTCATGTTGTCCAAAGATGCCGCTTGACCCGTTGTTAAACCAGCACTTGGTGTCCTTTTCCACGGTAGAGTTTGATGATTGATGTGGTAGAAAATAGACACAGGTCCTCAGATTGGTTGACAATTCTTTATGGTGTACAGAAGATATTCTTTCTACAAGCCACTGGTACATAACAGTCTCTTACATTAAATATGTTGCCAAGAAAGCTCCCTTGGTTTCTGGAACCTTCCACAAGCCTTGGGATTCCCTGTCGCTAGAACACTGAGAGATGTCAGGATACAAGGGAGAGGAGGGATGATTTCTCTTCACATTTAAAAACTTTATTAAGGACACAGCATTACGTGAACATCAACAATTACTAAAACTGTGGGTTACAAAACAGTGATTGGGGATCACAGATGCACTGTGGGCTGTGCAGTAACATTGACTATCACTCAACCATCTTAACGTCTGTTTTCTTGAGATGCAATTGCCCCTTCTTCCAACAAGTGATGCACTTTAAAGGGGTTGTGCTGCCCAGGAGGATGTCCAGGTCGTCTCGCCATTGCCCGCTCCTGGGCTCATGCAAAACAGGGGCAAATGAGCCATCGAGGGGTAAACAAGGTTGGGTGGGTACATCTGTGCGGGTGGTTGCAGGGGTACTGGAGAGGGGGAGGGAGGCAGCTGAAGGGAGAGCATTGGGAGGGGGGGTTGTAAAGAGGAGGGGAGGGTTCACATATGGGAAGGGAAAATGGGATGGGGAGGGGGAAAGGCAGGATGGAAAGGATGAGGAGGGGAGTTGTGGAGAAGTAGGGTGGAGTTGTGGAAGGAAAGTGTTGGGGAAGGAGTGATTTGGGAGGTAGATAGAGAGAAAGTGGGAAGTATAGGATTGGTTGGGAGGGGGTCAAGTGGGAATAATTGGCGAGGAAAGGGGCTGGGGAAGTGGAAAAGTTGATGAGGTGGGAGAGGAAAGGGGAGGTGGATTTGGGAAAGAGTGGTAATGGTGAGAAGTGGGAGAGAGGAGTTGGAGAGGAGAGGGGTGGGGACAGAAAGGGGTGGGAATGGAGCATATGATCAAAGGGAAGGGTTGAGGAGAGGTGGGACGGAGGAGATGGAGAGGAGAAAGGTGAGGAGGGGTGGGAATGGAGAGAATGGGACAATGATCAAAGGGAAAGGGTTGAGGAAAGGAGGAATTGGGGAGCTGGGCGGGATGTGGCGCAGTGGTAGCGGAAGTAAAGGGGAGGAAAAGCAGGAATTACTCAGGTCTCTGCATAATCATTTTACGCTTCTTCACAGCATTCAGATGTTGAGACCCAAAGTCCCAACATTTCCTGGAGCAACCATCCCCCCCATCCCGATCCCCATCCTCCCCTCCTCTTCAAGCCTAGTCATCAGTCCCAGGGACCCTTCATCCCTGACCCGAGGGCTTCCCCCTGAAAGGCCGTTGCCTTCGACCCCAACTCTGCAGTCACTGGAGAGCTGTCTGGTTCTCCTCCGAGCCTTGGACAAGCTCGCAGTGGGTCCACGGTCTGAAAACAATTGGCCACTTCGACAAAGACCTGGTCAATGCTGACCTTCCATGCTGTGTGTCTCCATGGTTACGTTATCCATTCAGAGTAGACCCTTGGGACGCTGAGGAGAACAGGACCTGCATTGTTTCCAAGGTGAGGTTGGGATCCGCTGCCTATCGTTCACCCTCTTTCCTCACCAAGGCTGAGCTCGGAACCAAGAGAGTCTACAAAGCTAGGAGAGTTGTGCGTCCTGGTGAGGATGGAGTGCATTTCTTGTAACCTGTTGCAAACACCCGGGTCCTGCTTATTCGAGCTTCAATAATGTCACTTCCATAAATGGTGCACAATATATATAGAGAGAGGCTGGTTTAGGAACATGTACACAGCATACAATGAAGAGACCTTAGACCTTTAACCTGCAAAGCTCTCTGTGTGCTATGGGCAAACCCAGTGTGGCACAGAGATGGGGTCCGCGTGGTGTGGGGTGGGGGGGGGGGGGGGGCGCGTGGGAGAGGAGATCTTCAGTCCGTACATTACCACAGCTTTTTTCACAGCTAAATAACCAGCACTTCCAAAATAAAAAAATCCTCAAACTGCCGTTATTTACAACACAATTCTTTTTGGGGGGGAATTGGGGGTGGGGGTGGGGGAGAGGAGGGTGGGGGGGTGGGGGGTTATGGTGGTGGTGGGGTGAGCTTAACCTTTACACCTGACAACAGTTCAGACGGTTTTGGCTAATTCTTACCAACTGTGGCCCACAAAAAAAACAACTCAAAATTAAGATCCTTCTTCAAACAATTTACAAACCAAAAAATTAATAGCAGTTTCATAACTTAAGTGCACCGAGTGCGTAATTAAATAGTAAAAGCTGTAGAATTAAAGTCATCTTTGTAAAATCATAATGTTCAGATTGTGCCGATAAAGTTCTATTTCGTCTCATCTGGGCCTGGGTCCAATCTCCTGCTTGATGCTGCCTTAACGTGGCTGAAGTCCCTCTTTTCCCCTGGTGCTCCCCACTCCCCTCTGGCTGAGAGCCTCGAACCCACCTTGCCCCTCCTTCCATCCGGTGCCACGGTCTGTAGAAAGGTTGGTCTCCGGTGGACTTGGAGGAGAGGGTGCAGAGACTGAAGAGGTGGCAAGGATGGGGGGGGGGGGGGGGGGTGGTTGCAGGAGTGAAGCCTTCTGTGTGAGTTTTGCTGGAGTTTTTGTTGGAACACGCTGCAACATCCCAGTCTGAGAACTGAAGTCTATAAATAACAGGGTCGCCACAAGTCAGGTCTTCAAGACGTTCCTAGCAGGGGAATGGGGAGAAAAGGAGAAGATTCGAGTCACTGCTCAAATGCTGGCGAGTGGTGTCGGGGCTCTTAGAGTCTCGTATTTGGACCATCCATTGCATCACTTGCACTGAGTATCTCGTGGGCAGAGTCTAAACAAACCCAGCCACTGTTGGTGTTGCAAGAGGTGGTGGGTTAAAGGAGTACCTCAGCTAGTCATTGTAGAGCCCCAGGCTTAATCCATTGCCATGCTGTGGTCTTGGGGAGAGTCGTGAATGGCGTCAGTCTGAATGAGTGGACCCAGCCACCTCTCCTCCTTCCAACGTGAGCCAACTTCAGGAGGTGAAGTAGGAGTTTTGCATGGAGTACAGGCGGTCTATGGGGTTTCCTATCCGAGCCTGCATGGAGTTTGCCTCGGTGGTTGCTAGGAGACAGTCTCCTAGACTGTTGAGCGAGGTGTCGCTATCCATGTCGTGGAAAAGGGTTTCGTTGCCTGCAGAGGGAAGGAGATGAAAGAAAACTCATCAGCTCCATCATCAGTCATGTGAACTTCAGGCCAGTCAACACATCTGAACAGCCTGCAATGAGACAAGACCGAGACCACTTGGCCCATCAATGCGTTCTGTAGACAACCCATCCCCAGGTGAGAAACAATGCACGCCTTTATCCAAAACCTTCAAAAGCTAAAGAGCTCTGCAGCCCCTGAGAAGCCTAGTTGGTATTCTAACAGGTGAGGCCACAGGCAATATGTGCCCTGTAATGGACCTCCAATGGTACAGAGATAGGGAGCAGATCACCTGCAACTTAGTTTCGTTTAGTTTAGTATATAGATGCATCGCGGAAACAGGCCCTTCGGCACAACGAGTTTGAGCCGACCAGCAATCACTAGGGACAATTGTCAATTTTACCCAAAGCCAATTAACCTACAAACCTGTACATCTTTAGAGTGTGAGAGCAAACGAAAGCATCTGGAGAAAACCCATGCAGGTCATGGGGAGAACGTACAAACTCCATACAGACAGCAATGGTAGTCAGGTACTCGACCACTGTGCTACCATGGCAGGCTGTTCAGTAGTGTTGGTTAAGGATTAACCATTGGCCAGGATTCTGGGGATAGTTCCTTTGCTCCTCTTTAACAGAGTGACGTGGATTCATTCATCAAATGAACAACATTTCGTGTGTACTGGTCTCCATGTTTAGTTTAGTTTAGTTTAGGGATACGGTGTGGAAACAAGACCTTTGGCCCTCCATGCCGACATACACTAATTCTATCTACACTCCAGGGGCAATTTACAGAAGCCAATTAACCTACAACGCTGCACGCCATTGAGATCTGGGAAGAAACCGTAGCACCCAGAGAAAACCCACGCGGTCACAGGAAGAACGTGCAAACTCTAAACGAATAGCACCCATAGTCAGGATCAAACCCGGGTCTCTGGTGCTGAAAGCCAGGATCTACCGCTGCACCACCATACAGCTGATATGGGGCAGGCAGTTTAACTTAAGATCTCCTGACCCAGAGGCCATCATCCTATTAACTAAGCCTCAGCTTATGCAGACACTTCATCTCAATACCTGTCCACAGGATTTTGCATGTCACCTTTTCAAGGGGTCCCAGAATGTCACGCAACCGATTAACTCGGCAGTGAATGTTACAAAGGCTAATATGATATCAGAATCCCATTAGTAGTTCCTGACATAACTAGCTGGTTAGCCTGGTGTTTTTGTGGGAATAGATATCAACCAGGGTCCAGGGAGAAGCCCTTTGCCATGCATCAAACAACACTAATTTAAATCCATCCCCTTTGCTGTGGGACCTGATAGGCTGAATGGTCAAGGAACTACAGATCGTGGTATATACCGTAAGTAGACACAAAGTGCTGGAGTAACTCAGCGGGTTAGGCAGCATCTCTTGGAGAAAAAGGATGGGTGACGTTTCCGGTCGGAACCCTTCTTCAGACTGAAAGTGAAGTTTTGTCTGCTCCGCTGCGAAACCTCCTCAAGGTACGGTCTTCAGTCTGAAGCAAGGTCCTGACATGAAACATCACCCATCCTTTTTCTCCAGAGATGCTGCCTGACTGGCTGAATTACTGCAGCATTTTGTGTCTGTCTACGGGCTGAATAGTCAACTTCTCTGGACGTAATTCTACATCCAAATGCATCTTCGGGAGGAATGCACTGGAGGATTCCACTGTCCTGTGCTGCTTGCTGATTCATTGTTCTTGCTGCGATCTCAATGTGGTCGGCAAGGCCAGCATTTACTGCCCATCCCCAGATCCCCCTGGGAAGATGGTGGTGAGCAGCCTTCTTGAAGTACCACCGTTGTTGTGGTGAAGGTGCCCACTCAGCACAGTTGGGGTCAGGGGGAGAGTGCTGGGGTTTGTACCCAGGGGTGATAAAGGAGCAGCAATATACTTCCAAGTCAGGATGGTGTGTGACTTGGAAGGGGAAACTGCAGGTAGTGAAACTCCCCTGCGTCAGCTTCCCTTGCCCTTCTTTGTGTAGAGGTCACAGGTTTGGGAGGTCACCTTCCCGGGATATTCTTTTTGAAATGGGTACGTTTGATGGAGAATAAGGTAGTCACCATAAGGGTGCATGTGGTCCCCTGGCATCTGAGG
This sequence comes from Rhinoraja longicauda, assembly GCF_053455715.1. Lineage (NCBI taxonomy): Eukaryota > Metazoa > Chordata > Chondrichthyes > Rajiformes > Arhynchobatidae > Rhinoraja > Rhinoraja longicauda. The sequence continues at coordinate 40,166,363 of NC_135963.1, read as the reverse complement.
AGGAGTAAGGCCTTGTCGGAAAGGATCGGTGTTGTATCCATTCTGTTCAATAGCCAGGAGCTGCTGTGGAGGCAGGGTTGTGTAAGGGTTCATCATCGACTCCATTCCAGGGTTAGAGGAGTTATTCGCTGGGACTGCACAAGAAAGGAGAAAGAGGAAGTGAGTGCCACCGAGGAGCAAACCCCATCCAACTCTGTACTAGCCTGGCGGGCTGACCTCTACCGCGCTGAGGCCAGGCGCCAGCTCCCAGACACCTCCTCCTACTTACCCTTTGACCATGACCCCACAGATGAGCACCAGGCCATCATTTTGCAGACTATCTCTGATTTCATCACTTCCAGCTGTCTGCCCTCCTCAGCCTCCAGCCATATCGTTCCCCTGCCCCTCACGGCCTCGTTTTACCTTCCCTCCAAAATCCATAAACACAACCCACCCTGGCAGACCCACTGAAATCCACTGAAATGATGTCCACGTACCTCGACTCCATCCTATCCCCACAGCTCCAATCCCTCCTGACCTATGTCCAAGATACCTCACACGCCTTTTGTCTCTTTAATGACGTTCGCTTTCCGGGCCCCCACTCTCTCATCTTTACCATGGATGTTCAGTCACTCTACATCTCCATCCCCCACCAGTAATGCCTTAAAGCCCTCCGTTTCTTTCATCAACCGCAGAACCTCTACTAACACTCTCCTCCGCCGAGAGCTGTTTCTCACTCTCAGCAACTTCTCCTTCGACTCCTCCTCACAGGCAGTGACCCTGGGGGGAGGGAAGAGGGGTATTGGGAGCCGCCTCTGACCTGTGTTCAGTCGCTGTGTGTTCTGCTGGTCCTGCTGTTGTTGCTGCTGTCGCCGAGCCAGCTTCTTCATCTGCACGGGACAGTGAGGAAGAGGGAGTTATCATCACGGCCAAACCTCAACTCACTCCCCACCTCACACACACACACACATACACACCCCACCTCACACACAGTGTGGGTCACACTCCCCTCTCACAGTGTGGGCCACACACACACACACACACACACTGTGGCCCCACGGTTCCCCACCACACACACACAGTGTGACTCAACACTCCCTACATACACACACACACAAACACACACACAGTGTGACCCCCCCCCCCCCCCCCCCCTCCACCACACACACAGTGTGGCTCCACACCCCACACACACAGTGTGGCTCCAGTCCCCACACACACAGTGTGGGCCCACACTCCCCACCACACACAGTGTGGGTCCACACAATCCCCGCGCACAGTGTGTGCTTACTCCCCCCACACAGTGGGGACCCACAGTATGGTCACCGTGGACACGGTGGGCCGAAGGGCCTGTTTCCGTGCTGTATTTCTCCATAAAGTCTACATGTGACAATAAAGTACCATTGAATTGTTGAGGGCAGTGGAGGTAGCACCAGGATTACCTCCCTCCCCCACAGCATGCCCTCTCTGCCAGGGATGTCAACTCAGGCTGGGCACATCCCAAGCTGGCCAACCTGTCCGCCTTAACCCCTTGCAGCCAGCTCCAACATTTATACAACTATTAAAATAATGCATCAAAAGAAAGTGAAGACTCTCTTGATTTTCTTTTTATTGTGAGAGTATCCTGGGGAATTAACTGAATTCCCACCGACTTTGGACTTGAGCTCGATGACCCCCGATGGACATCTTACCTTTGCTCGTTGATTTTGGAACCACACTTGTACGACTCGGACACTCAAGCCTGTCTCTGCTGCCAGCGTCTCCCTGACCTTGGAAGGAAAGCAGGAGCCAATTATATAACATAGAAAAAAGGAACTGCAGATGCAGTTATTAAAAAAGGACATAAAGTGCCAGAGCAGCTCAGCGGTCAGGCAGCATCCCTGGAAAACACGGATAAGTGATGTTTCAGTCTGAAGTCGGGTCCTGACCCAAAACATCAAGAAGGGTCCCAACTGAAAAGTCACCTATCCATGTTCTCCAGTGATGTGAAGTACTGGAGTAACTCAGAGGGTCAGGACCACACACAGTGTGGCTCCACACTCAGAGGGTCAAGCATCTATCAAACTTCCACAGGTGTGCGGCAGAGAGCATACTGACTTTTGCATCATGTTCCGGTTTAGTAACTCGAATGCCCAGGAACCCAGGAGACTACAGAGTGTGTAGACATTGCTTGGTCCATCACAGGTACTGACCTTCCATCATCGAAGGGATCTTCTGGAGGCGCTGCCTCAAAAAGGCAGCTAATTTCATCTAAGACCTATACCACCCTGGCTATGTTCTCATCTCGCTACTACTATCGAGAAGACGTTACAGGATCCTGAAAACCATGATCTTCAGGTTGAAGAACAGCTTCCTCCCAGCAAACATCTTGAAAACTACACAATACTAACATCTGGGATGCCAGCACCAACTATTGAGCGTTCCCGAGGTGTCATGGGCCTAACTCAACGAAACACCAGTGAAGGGAGGTGCCCATTTAATAACCCCAATGATATTCTTGCATCTACAGGATTAGTTGTTTTTTAAAGAGCTAGTTAATATGTAGGTAGCTGTATTTTGCACACGGAGTTATTTATTGTAAGTTGGTATATTTAGTTAGTTACTTTGCATTTGGGACTGCTTTTTTTTAAGTTGAGCGCTTATCCTGGAGTTATAGCACAAGTACTTTGTGTTTTAATTGGAATTTAGTTTTAGTTTAGTTTTTAGTTTTAGAGATACAGTACGGAAACAGGCCCTTCGGCCCACTGAGTCCACGGCGACCATCGATCACCCCGTACACTATCCTACACACTAGGGACCATTTACAATTTTTACCAAAGCCAAGTAACCTACAAACCTGTATGTCTTTGGAGCACTCGGGAAAAACTATGCGGTCACTGGGAGAATGTACAAACTCCGTACAGACAGCATCCGTAGTCAGGATCAAACCCAAGCCTCTGGCGCTGTAAGGCGGTAACTCTACCGCTGCACCACCGTGCCAGAACTCCAGCACTTTTGTGAATCAGGTTTTACACTCTAAATGCTGTTTCCTTTTGTTGCCCATGAGATCGATCCGTGCTGCAGAACTTTGCTAAATATCTTGCTAAAACCCATGCGCATCACATTAAAAAGTGTCACCCCACCTTGCATATCCCTGGCACTTCTTCAAACACCTAGTCAGACAGAAATTTATGTGAAGCTCCTCTAACCTTATCTACTGCATCCGGTGTTCCTCATGTGGCCTCCTGTACATTGGCGAGGCCAAGCGTGGGTTTGGCGACCGTTTAGCCGAACATTTGCATTCGGTCCGCCTAAGCCTACTGGGTCTCCCAGTTGCTAACCATTTTAACTCTCTTTCCCATTCCCATACCGACTTTTCCGTCCTGTGTCTCCTCCATTGCCATAAACTGGAGGAAAACCACCTCATATTCTGCTTGGATAGTTTCACTATTTCCTCATTTGCCTCTTTGAAGGGTCTGCACTATCTTCCTCACATCTGGCCATTGTAGTGTATATGAATACCTTACATACTTGAACAACAATAAACATGGAAAGTGCTGGAAATTCTCAGCAGTTTGCGTCTCTGCAGAAAGAAACAAAGTTAGGCTTATATACATTGGAATTTAGAAGGATGAGAGGGGATCTTATCGAAACATATGATTATTAAGGGGTTGGACACGTTAGAGGCAGGAAACATGTTCCCAATGTTGGGGGAGTCCAGAACCAGGGGCCACAGTTTAAGAATAAGGGGTCGGCCATTTAGAACGGAGATGAGGAAAAACTTTTTCAGTCAGAGAGTTGTAAATCTGTGGAATTCACTGCCTCAGAAGGCAGTGGAGGCCAATTCTCTGAATGCATTCAAGAGAGAGCCAGATGGAGCTCTTAAGGATAGCGGAGTCAGGGGGTATGGGGAGAAGGCAGGAACGGGGTACTGATTGAGAATGATCAGCCATGATCACATTGAATGGCAGTGCTGGCTCGAAGGGCCGAATGGCCTACTCCTGCACCTATTGTCTATTGTCTATTGTCTATTAATGTTACAGTCAAAGTCCCACCTTGAAAAGGAGACTAAAAAAAAGTCTGCTTAGTTGTAGGGAGGGTGGAAGTGGGGATAAGGGAGAGGTCTCTTTTAAGTTGACCCAGGGGTATATATAAAATCATGAGAGGCACAGATAGGGTAGACAGTCAGAACCTTTCCCGCAGAGTGGAAATGTCAAAGACTAGAGGTCATAGCTTTAAGGTGTGAGAGGTAGAATTTGAGAGATATGCAGAGCAAGTTGTTTATACAGAGGGTGGTGGGTGCCTGGGACACACTTTCAAGGGTGGTAGTGGAGGCAAATATGATAGAGGCATTTATGAGGCTTTTAGTAGGCACATGAATATGCAGTGAATGGAAGGACATGGACCATCTGTGGGCAGATGAGGTTAGTTTAATCTGGCATCATGTTGCCTGAAGAAGAGTTTCGACCCAAAACTTCACCCATTCCTTCCCTCCAGAGATGCTCCCTGTCCCGCTGAGTTACTCCAGCACTTTTTGTCTATCTTTGGCATCATGTTTGGCAGGGATTGTGGGCTGAAGGGCGTGATCCTGTGCTGTACTGTCTATGTTCTATACAAGGTTTACCTGAGCGATTTGTGGATGGGACCAATTAGAAAGTGAAAACAGGGACAAAAGAATGTGGATCTCACGAAATGCAAAACAGGAGGACATGCCCAGGAGGTCATTCTCTGCAAAATTCCATGAGCGAGAAAAATGGTAAAAAGATAAAGGAAAATAAAAGATAAATAAATGGCAAGTTGTGGCTAAGTGTTTCCAACACGTTCTGTTTTTATTTTATTTCCCATTGTGCGCAGATTTTTAATGTTCACATACATCAAACATGTGGTTTAGTGCATCTCCGTGTCTCTGAGTGATTTATGATATCCCTGGTACTACAGGAGCTAAACAATATATTACAAATTGGCAACAAGAATGTAAACACAGGACCCCACAGGAGGAAAGGAGGAACAGGATTTCCTTGCCAGCCAACAAGCATCAGGAACTGCAGCCATGGGAATACCAGCGGCGATGGATTTTAACACCGATTCTGAACAATGATCGTTACTTCAAGACTGGAAACCATCAGAGTTTTGTTATGGGACTGACTGTCCTCTGGGTTACAGCAATTCCTTTCTTGGGGGGGGGGGGGGGTGGTACAGCTGTAGAGTTGCTGCGATTGAGACCCGGATTCAATCCTGACTGCACTGTATGTACAGGGTTTGTACGTTCTCCCTGTGACACATGGTTTTCCCTGGGTGCTCCGGTTTCCTCCCACACTCCAAAGATGTAGGGGTTTGTAGGTTAATTGGCTTCAGTAAAGATTGTAAATTGACCCTAGTGTGTAGCATAGTGCTAGTGTACGGGGTGATCGCTGGTCACCACTGACTCTGTGTTTCCACACTGAATCTCCTCTGCCATATATTCAGTCAGTTGCAATCCACAAGCCTTACTTGGCAGAGAGCTGCACAGGTTCGCCACCCTTTGAGTGGAGACATTTCTTCTCATCCCCAGACACTATATCCTCCTCCAGCCTCATTTACTGTATCCGTGTGGGCTCCTATATATCGGCGAGACCAAGTACAGACTGGGCGATCGTTTCGCTGAATGCTTACACTCAGTCTGCCTTGGCCAACACAATCTCCCGGTTGCCAAAATTTTTTAACTCCCCTTCCCATTCCCACGCTGACCTTTCTGTCCTGGGCCTCCTCCACTGTCAAGAGTGAGGCCACATGCAAATTGGAGGAATAGCACCTCATATTTCGTTTGGGCAGCTTACAACCCAGAGGTATGAATATTAATTTCTGTAATTTCACGTAACCCATGCATTCCCTCGCTCCGTCACTCCCCCACTCTGGTCATCCCGCTAGTTCCACTGATCTCCTTTATTATCACCACTTTCCCAGCTATGATGGGATCCACCCTTCCTTAGTCATCTGTTGTCAGCCCTGATTTGTACTGGCCTTTTCCTACCTCTAGCCACCCCCCTCTCTACTTTCAGTCTGAAGAAGGGTTCCCACTCGAAACGTCACCCATCCTTTTTCTCCAGAGATGTTGCCTGACCCGCTGAGTTAATCCAGCACTTTGTATCATGAGTCTGTGATGCCTGGTTCTAGATATCCCCAATCAGAGGAAACATTCTCTCGATGTCCAATCTGTGAAGCCCATCTGAGTTCTGTGACACCTCAGCCCATCTGAGTTCTGTGCATTTTAGTGACACCTCCTTGCATTCTTCAGAACTCTTGAACATAAGCTTAATTTCCCCTCATACCATCACACTGCCATTGAATATATTCTTATTTACAGAGTACCAAGAGTACATTTCCTTTTGTTTACTAAACAAGGAAATACTTCCTTGTTTGCAGCAAGGAGGACAACGCAGTAAATATTACTCCAGCTGTAATAAGACATCCTTATCCCTGTGCTTAAGTCCTCTTGAAATCAATGCCAATTGCTGCTTGATCTGTTTGTTACACTGCATCTTTGAATTCAGTGATTGGGTATTCCAGAGCACACAAATAATCTATATTAACCAAACCACAAAGGGTACAAAACTGGGGGGTCAGCTCGGAAGGTGCCGAGCTCAGCCCCGAAGACCGGAAAGTCGAGGAGGAGGGAGCCACTGGTGGTGACAGACGCAAGGAATGGGCCTTTAGGAGAGGGAAGGGGGTATTGTCTCCATTGCTTTCAAGGTCAGTTGCAGGAGGCGCCCCAGGACACAGAGGTGGTCGGATAAGCAAAGGGACGTCGGTCCGTGGGCCGAGTCCATCAAGGGCGACGGAGGAGGCCCTGCAGCAGCCTGGGGCTTGTCTGCATCGAGAACCACTCCAGTACATCGAGCACGTGGACCGGACCCATGACTTTTGTAAACGGCGCCAAAATATGGAGGCTCTTGCATGTGTGAGCAATGCAAAAAGAATTTCGCTGTGCAGTGCACACGTGATAATAAAGAATAATTGAACCATTGAACTGATTTAGGTATAAATCAAATCCCAAGCTGAGCTCAGGTAAACTCAACACAGTACCTCAACACTGAAAACTCAGGTTGAAGAAGAGAGAAACAAACTTCTTCTTCAGGAGTTATGGGGAGAAGGCAGGAGAATGACATTGAAGGGGAAAGATAGATCAGCCATGATTGAATGGTGGAGTAGATGTGATGGGCCGAATGGCCTAATTCTGCTCCTAAAGTTTATGAACTCATGAACAATCATGAGATATTGATGGAAGTGGCTCAGAGTGAGTGGTTGATGCCCATTGTGATAATAGACAATAGACAATAGGTGCAGGAGTAGGCCATTCAGCCCTTCGAGCCAGCACTGCCATTCAATGCGATCATGGCTGATCACTATCAATCAGTACCCCGTTCCTGCCTTCTCCCCATACCCCCTCACTCCGCTATCCTTAAGAGCTCTATCCAGCTCTCTCTTGAAAGCATCCAACGAACTGGCCTCCACTGCCTTCTGAGGCAGAGAATTCCACACCTTCACCACTCTCTGACTGAAAAAGTTCTTCCTCTTCTCCGTTCTAAATGGCCTAACCCTTATTCTCAAACTGTGGCCCCTTGTTCTGGACTCCCCCAACATTGGGAACATGTTATCTGCCTCTAATGTGTCCAATCCCCTAATTATCTTATATGTTTCAATAAGATCCCCCCTCATCCTTCTAAATTCCAGTGTATACAAGCCCAATCGCTCCAGCCTTTCAACATACGACAGTCCCGCCATTCCGGGAATTAATCTAGTGAACCTACGCTGCACGCCCTCCATAGCAAGAATATCCTTCCTCAAATTTGGAGACCAAAACTGCACACAGTACTCCAGGTGCGGTCTCACCAGGGCCCGGTACAACTGTAGAAGGACCTCTTTGCTCCTATACTCAACTCCTCTTGTTACGAAGGCCAACATTCCATTGGCTTTCTTCACTGCCTGCTGAACCTGCATGCTTCCTTTCATTGACTGATGCACTAGGACACCCAGATCTCGTTGAACTCCCCCTCCTCCTAACTTGACACCATTCAGATAATAATCTGCCTTTCTATTCTTACTTCCAAAGTGAATAACCTCACACTTATCTACATTAAACTGCATCTGCCATGTATCCGCCCACTCACACAACCTGTCCAGGTCACCCTGCAGCCTTATTGCATCTTCCTCACAATTCACACTACCCCCCAACTTAGTATCATCTGCAAATTTGCTAATGGTACTTTTAATCCCTTCGTCTAAGTCATTAATGTATATCGTAAATAGCTGGGGTCCCAGCACCGAACCTTGTGGTACCCCACTGGTCACTGCCTGCCATTCCGAAAGGGACCCATTTATCCCCACTCTTTGCTTTCTGTCTGTTAACCAATTTTCTATCCATGTCAGTACCCTACCCCCAATACCATGTGCCCTAATTTTGCCCACTAATCTCCTATGTGGGACCTTGTCGAAGGCTTTCTGAAAGTCGAGGTACACCACATCCACTGACTCTCCCTTGTCAATTTTCCTAGTTACATCCTCAAAAAATTCCAGTAGATTTGTCAAGCATGATTTCCCCTTCGTAAATCCATGCTGACTCGGAACGATCCCGTTACTGCTATCCAAATGCTCAGCAATTTCGTCTTTTATAATTGACTCCAGCATTTTCCCCACCACTGATGTCAGACTAACTGGTCTATAATTACCCGTTTTCTCTCTCCCTCCTTTCTTAAAAAGTGGGATAACATTTGCTATCCTCCAATCCACAGGAACTGATCCTGAATCTATAGAACATTGAAAAATGATCTCCAATGCTTCCACTATTTCTAGAGCCACCTCCTTAAGTACTCTGGGATGCAGACCATCAGGCCCTGGGGATTTATCAGCCTTCAGTCCCATCAGTCTACCCAAAACCATTTCCTGCCTAATGTGGATTTCCTTCAGTTCCTCCATCACCCTAGGTTCTCCAGCCCCTAGAACATTTGGGAGATTGTGTGTATCTTCCTCAGTGAAGACAGATCCAAAGTAACGGTTTAACTCGTCTGCCATTTCTTTGTTCCCCATAATAAATTCCCCTGCTTCTGTCTTCAAGGGACCCACATTTGCCTTGACTATTTTTTTCCTCTTCACGTACCTAAAAAAACTTTTGCTATCCTCCTTTATATTATTGGCTAGTTTACCCTCGTACCTCATCTTTTCTCCTCGTATTGCCTTTTTAGTTAACTTTTGTTGCTCTTTAAAAGAGTCCCAATCCTCTGTCTTCCCACTCTTCTTTGCTATGTTATACTTCCTCTCCTTAATTTTTATGCTGTCCCTGACTTCCCTTGTCAGCCACAGGTGTCTCTTACTCCCCTTAGAGTCTTTCCACCTCTTTGGAATAAATTGATCCTGCAACCTCTGCATTATTCCCAGGAATACCTGCCATTGCTGTTCTACCGTCTTCCCTGCTAGGGCCTCCTTCCAATCAATTTTGGCCAGCTCCCGCCTCATGCCTCTGTAATCCCCTTTGCTATACTGTAATACCGACACTTCCGATTTTCCCTTCTGCCTTTCCATTTGCAGAGTAAAACTTATCATGTTGTGATCACTGCCTCCTAATGGCTCTTTTACCTCTAGTCCCCTTATCAGATCAGGATCATTACACAACACTAAATCCAGAATTGCCTTCTCCCTGGTAGGCTCCAGTACAAGCTGTTCTAAGAATCCATCTCGAAGGCACTCTACAAACTCTCTTTCCTGGGGTCCATTTCCAACCTGATTTTCCCAGTCTACCTGCATGTTGAAATCTCCCATAACCACCGTAGCATTACATTTTTGACACGCCAATTTTATCTCCTGATTTAACTTGCACCCTAAGTCGAGGCTACTGTTTGGGGGCCTATAGATAACTCCCATTAGGGTCTTTTTACCCTTACAATTTCTCATTTCTATCCATACTGATTCAACATCTCCTGATTCTATGTCACCCCTTGCAAGGGAATGAATATCATTCCTTACCATCAGAGCAACCCCACCCCCTCTGCCCACCTGTCTGTCTTTTCTATACGTTGTGTACCCCTGAATATTCAGTTCCCAGCCCTGGTCCTCTTGTAGCCATGTCTCAGTGATCCCTACAACATCATACTTGCCCATGACTAACTGAGCCTCAAGCTCATCCACTTTAGGTACCAAAGGCCATGCAAGACCAGCACCATACTACTTCTATGACACATTAATTAGCAAACCTTTGTTTGTTAATAAACTGGGAGCAATATATGTAAGAAAGACCAGCAGATGCTGGTTTAAATCGAACGTAGACACAAAATGCTGGAGTAACTCATCGGAACGGGCAGCATCTCTGGAGAGAACAAATGGGTGACGTTTCGGGTTGAGACCCTTCGTCAATATAACAGTCTATAACCCTTGCGGAGTTACCAATGTGTATAGGGTTCAGAACAGAAATTTGTTTGGCCAAAATTTAAGAAGAGTTTAAGAATAAGGGGTAGGCCATTTAGAACGGAGATGAGGAAAAACTTTTTCAGTCAGAGAGTTGTGAATCTGTGGAATTCTCTGCCTCAGAAGGCAGTGGAGACCAATTCTCTGAATGCATTCAAGAGAGAGCTAGATAGAGCTCTTAAGGATAGCGGAGTCAAGGGGTATAGGGAGAAGGCAGGAACGGGGTACTGATTGAGAATGATCAGCCATGATCACATTGAATGGCGGTGCTGGCTCGAAGGGCCGAATGGCCTACCCCTGCACCTATTGCCTATTGTCTATTGGAAGAGCCACACATAAGCTAAAAATGGGAAATATGACTCAGGGCATGGAAACATTTCAGCTCACATGTTAGAGTTCGCGCTGAAACCACTCAAACACTTGACATTTGGGAGTGCGACGTCGGATTGATGATTGACAAGATATCTTGTTAAAATAGAAGATAGGATTAGAAGTGTCACATAAATCGCTTAATTCCAGTGAGAGATGATCGAGAGATTAAGAAAGTTTTGTGAATATGACTGCATTTCAAAAGTTGATCCAGTAAAAACAGGAAGACAGCAGGATTCTTCTGAATCGAGTCAAGGTGATACCTTCCTTAGGGTAGGAAACGGATACAATGCAAGTTCCTGTGAGGGGAGATCAAAGGCTTTGAAATCAAGGCCATCGGTGAAACCTGCACATAATGTGAATCACTTTTTTTCACAAGTGGGTGAGACGTGTGCTCAGGATCAATGCACACTTGCAGAGTGGTCGGAGGGTGTAAAATAAATACAACGCATCTTCACGTTTCATGGTGGTCCTTTATGCCCCTGGCTCTAGGGGCAAGTCACCCCTCATCCTCCTGCGCTCCAAGGAATAGAGTCCCAGCTTGCTCAACCTCTCCCTGTAGCTCAGGAACCCCAATCCCGACAACATCCTCATGAATCTTCTCTGCACCCTTTCCAGTTTGACAACATCTTTCCTGTAACACAGTGCCCAGAACTGAACACAATACCCAGTTCCAATATATGACACAGGTAGTTACTCTTTAACATTGATGTCTATGCTCTCCCCTCTCTGGAAAGTGTTCATTTACAACCACAATCAACCTCCACACCCCGATGACCTTTTTAATCCAATTCTTTGCTTTATTACCTCCTTTCACTTCATGCACATAAGGCTTTTTTGATCTTACCTGCAAGTAATTTCTTTCTCATTCTCCCTTTTCCTTTCTAATTTCAATCTTACTTTCTACCCCATTCCAGGTTTTCAGTATCTTTGCACTCTCCAGCCTCAGTAATGACTTCCCGACTCTTCACACTCCGTCTCCACAGGTACTGAGGGAGTACCCAGTCTGGCATTGGAGCAGTACTGAGGGAGTACCCAGACTGGCATCAGGGCAGTTGTGAGGGAGTACCCAGACTGGCATCAGGGCAGTACTGAGGGAGTACCCAGACTGGCATTGGGGCAGTACTGAGGGAGTACCCAGACTGGCATTGGGGCAGTAGTGAGGGAGTACCCAGACTGCATTGGGGCAGTACTGAGGGAGTACCCAGACTGGCATTGGGCCAGTAGTGAGGGAGTACCCAGACTGGCATTGGGCCAGTACTGAGGGAGTACCCAGACTGGCATTGGGGCAGTAGTGAGGGAGTACCCAGACTGGCATTGGGGCAGTACTGAGGGAGTACCCAGACTGGCATCAGGGCAGTACTGACGGAGTACCCAGACTGGCATCAGGGCAGTACTGAGGGAGTACCCTGACTGGCATTGGGGCAGTACTGAGGGAGTACCCAGACTGGCATCAGGGCAGTACTGACAGAGTATCCAGACTGGCATCAGGGCAGTACTGAGGGAGTACCCAGACTGGCATTAGGGCAGTAGTAAGGGAGTACCCAGGCCAACGTCATTGCAGTGGAGGTCTCAGGTCAATATTAGAGTAGTGCTGAGAGAGATCCCCAGCAAAATCTGGGCAGTGTTCAGGACACTCCCTAACTGATATCAGGGCAGCATTGAGGAAGCTCCCAGTATGATATCAGGAATATATTGAGGGAGTTCCCGGGTGATGTCAGTGCAGTGTTGAGGGAGCTCCCATGGTGATATTGGTAGTGTTGCTGAACCTCCGAAACTGATGCCAGGACAATGTTGAAGGAGGTCCCAGGCTGAATTCAGGGCAGTGTTGAGGGGCCTCTCAGGGTGATATTGGGGCAGTGTTGAGGGGCCTCTCAGGGTGATATCGGCAGTGTTGAGTGGTGTCCCAGGGTGATATCGGCAGTGTTGAGGGGCCTCCCAGGCTGATAGTGGGGCAGTGTTGAGGGGCCTCAAAGGCTGATATTGGCTGATATTGGGGCAGTGTTGAGGGGCCTCCCAGAGTGATATCAGCAGTGTTGACGGAGATCTCAGGGTGATTCTGGAATAGTGCAGTGAGTAGCCTCATGGGTCAATACTGGGTTCATCTGCAAACCTGGCATGCGCTGCAGAACCGAGCTTTGGATATACAATGAAAATTGTTCTGGAGAAACCTCTGCTGGACAGACTGATGCCACCTTCTGCACAAGGTGACAGGGAGAGAGCATGACGCCTGCCCAACCTCTCCCTGTGTCTCAGCACTGCCTCTCGGGACCCAGGCTACAGAGGAACCATTGATTCTGAAGGAAGAATGTGATTCAATGAATGCTTCCAACTGGAAGCCAAGCCTTTACACGGTCAGACCCGTCAATGAGGTACTTCCTCCTTGCATGCCAGGGGGGTAGAAGTCCTACCACCTACACTCTACCCTCTGCTTCTACCCACCCACAAGCAGTCAGGTTGGACCCTGGGGCATCCAGCGCTGCTTGCAACAACCCGTCAGCAGGTTTAGGAGAGGTGTTCAGGGAGGGACAAGGAGACCTGGAGAGAGGGCTTCCCACCTTTCACAAGCTGCTCCTACCTTCCTGCAGGGTTTGGAGGACACTTCGAACGATGCCTTGAAAGCACGTCTCTGCTGCGTGGTGAGGATAGTCCTGGGCCTTTTGGGTCTCTTGGGATCTTTGAAGTCTTCACCTCCTTTGCACTGCAGCTGCCCCAGTTTGTCAGCGCATTCTTCATCGTCACTTTTGGCTGCATTGGAGGGAGGAGAGGAGGTGATACATCAGTAGGGTGTCACTGTGCTGGTGTGGCAATCTCCATTAATGTGTCACTGTGCTGGTGTGGCAATCTCCATTAATGTGTCACTGTGCTGGTGTGGCAATCTCCATTAATTCCCATATTCCATGATACGTAACAGTGGCAATCTCCTTCCTGAGCGCAGACTCACCCTCAAGCTTATTCCCAAAGCAACATGCTCAATCCCACCCATCCCAGGCTCACTGGCCTGTCCCAGTTTTGACTGGTAGCAACCAGATCATTAGATTTAATTACTGAACAACATTGACCAAACGGTTTTGGTTTTGGTTTCATTCCCAATGCACAGTGTAACTGCCCGAGTTAGAGTCACACACCACTAAAGCCGGCTCTTTGGCCCACCAGTCTGCATTATCCATCAAACACCAATCCCATTTTGTTGTCCCCCACATGCCACACTTCTTGATTAGTGCGGGTGCCAGGGGTTATGGGGTGAAGACAGGAGAATGGGGTTGAGAGGAAAAGATAGATACCCATGATTGAATGGTGGAGTAGACTGAATGGGCTGAATGGCCTAATTCTACCCCTAGAACTTGTGAACTTATGAGTGAGCGCTAGGATCCTATCACGAGGGGTGTGAAATCTCATGGAATCATTACGAACTGTTTTATTCCCCATTATTAATAAATCATATTATTTTTTTGAAATTAAGATGTGATGAAAGGTTGTTAAGACCAATATTGAAGGATCATTCAGTTGGCTTTTAACTAGCTGAGGAAGGTGGGGCCCCAGAAAGTGGGCACATTGTGTGATCAATGAATACACAAGGTAAGTGCCACTGGATACATGGTGGGAGCTTTGACGTACCCCAACAGTACTTGCAAGCAAAACCAGCTCACTCAAACTTGGATCACAGAGTCGACTCTTCACACATCTCCAAAATGTTGCCGTCAGCTAATTACCAAAAAGGGCCTGCAGTCAAAAATTCTTCTCCCTTTCTTATCAACTGAAATAATAAGATGAAGTTCCTGGCCTTGTAATTAAATGAAATGGCAATCTTGTCTATAATTATATCATTTACCACTGGGGTCGCCCTTCACACAGCTGAATATCACAGAGAGAAACAACGCTGAGAAAAAAGGCTGAGATCCAACCACCTCCCACCTCCTCCACTGTTCGGGGTACCTCACTCACTCAACGGCGAGCATAGTGGCGCAGCGCTAGGGTTGCTGCCTGACAGCACTAGAGATCTGGGCTCCATCCTAACTACGAGTGCTGTCTATAAAGGTACGTTCTCCACGTGACCTGCGTGGCTTTTCTCCAGGATCTCCGGTTTCCTCCCACACTCCAAAGACGTACAGGTTTGTAGGTTAATTGGCTTGGTATAATTGTAAATTCTCCCTCGTGTGTGTGGGATAGTGTTAGTGTGCGGGGATCGCAGGTCAGCGCAGACCCAGTGGGCTGAAGGGCGCGTTTCCACGCTGTATCTCTAAACTAAACTAAACTAAACTAAACTCGAGGCGGGCTCCTTTGAACCCTCTTCAATAGCAGGAGGAAATGGGCATGAAATCTAGCTTAGACCTTCATTTAACAGGGAGTTGGAGGTGAGACCATGTGGGGTTTGTGTGCCATTAAAACTAATTCTGACACTCCCCTCACAATCCTTTATTCCCCACAGATCAATTCCCGTTAGAGGCAGGAAACATGTTCCCAATGTTGGGGGAGTCCAGAACCAGGGGCCACTGTTTAAGAATAGGGGTAGGCCATTTAGAACGGAGATGAGGAAAAACTTTTTCAGTCAGAGAGTTGTGAATCTGTGGAATTCTGCCTCAGAAGGCAGTGGAGGCCAATTCTCTGAATGCATTCAAGAGAGAGCTAGATAGAGCTCTTAAGGATAGCAGAGTCAGGGGGTATAGGGAGAAGGCAGGAACGGGGTATTGATTGAGAATGATCAGCCATGATCACATTGAATGATCGAAGGTTCGAAGGGCCGAATGGCCTCCTCCTGCACCTATTGTCTATTGTTTATTGTCAATCATATTTTTTATAGGTTTTTATTTCTCAACAGAATATACGTGTATTGCAACTTGTAGCATTTTCTTACAGTCTGTCCATGGACAAATTTTCCAATCTTTCTCATGCAATTGGCCCCTGGTACATTTATAAATGGCATTATCAATTTTCAAGCCATTAGTTACAAACTAAATTATGTCTCTCTCAAACAGTGGACAGGATTCACTCATTTGAGAATCTCTTACGATCCAATTACTAATTATTTGTGTCTTGCTGCACAAGGTCAAAATAATTGTTTCCCTCGTTGGTTTGGGGAAGTATGCTGCAGAAAAATAGCCTGATTGTACTTAATGAGATTTATCCTCCATACAACCTTTCCCAATTTGATGTGCCCAGCCGATGCGAAGCTCAGAAAGTCCCAAACTATTCCATTAACTATCCTACAGCTTTGTTTGTGCTGACATTCGTAAAGTAACACTGAGGGGTTTTGGCACCATCGGACCCCATTATAATTGTATTCTCTCTTATTTTTAGATGGCATTTTGAAATAAAGTATGGATTTTTTTTCCAGCTAAGCTCCTGTTCAACATGCATCTTTCAAATGGGCGGCATGGTGGCACAGCGGTAGCGTTGCTGCCATACAGCGCCAGAGCCCAGATTCCATCTTGACTACGGGTGCTGTCTGTATGGAGTTTGCACGTTCTCCCTGTGACTGCGTGGGTTTTCTCCAGGTGCTCCAGTTTCCTCCCACACTCCAAAGACGTACAGGTTTGTAGGTTAATTGACTTTGCCAAAATTAATGTAAATTGTTCCTAGTGTGTAGAATAGTGTTAGTGTACGGGGTGATCGCTGGTCATTGCAGATTCGGTGGGCTGAAGGCCTGTTTCCATGTTGTACGTCCAAAGTGTAAAGTCCAAATGTGACGTTCTGGTCATAAGTGCACGTTCACCCTCTCAGACCTTCTCAATCTGAAAAAGGGTCCTGACCTAAAATATCACCAATCCATGTTCGCTGCCTGACCCGCTGAGTTACTCCAGCACTTTGTGTCTTTTTTTGTAAACCGGCACCTGCAGTTCCTCGTGCCTCCATTTCCTGTGGATTATCTGATTGGTTTTTTCCCCTGGCACGTATGAGATTCTGAGGCTGTGAAGGTTGCTACCTAAATGGACTTTTCCTCTTTTCTAAAGTCTGATCCAAACAAGCAGTTCCAGCTGTGCGGGAGTGGCTCAGAGTGCCTCTCACTCACTGATATCTTCCACTTTGGTACAGTGTCTGATGTCTTTCTGCTTTCCCATCTGCAAAGTGCCTCGGGGTGTTGTTCTACATTAAAGGTGCTGAACAAGATGCACCACTGCTTTGATTGTCAAATTGGAAGCCGGTGAATCTGTCTCCCAGCGAGAATGTGTGCCTTCAGGAGAGGAAGGAGAACATGTGAGAAGTTGTGGCACATCATAAATCAAAAGGAGATTTATGCCTGGCTCCCCCCTGGAACTCAATGAGTTTTAAGTGCGTTGATTCTTTGAAGAGCGCGCGGTTGTACATTCAAAGGCTGATTTGAAAACTGCGGATAACTATTTAATTTGAGCAGCGCTGTCTGCAAAGCGAGGGGTGAATTGCTTTGGAGAACCACTTGCAGCGGTTTGACTCCTCCCAGCCTGCGTGGAGTGTAGATGCACAGTCCCCACCCTGTCATTAATCACCTCACACCCTGACAGCTCAGGTCCCCAGATGAAAGGAAGCCACGACAAAACATGTTGAAATCAAAGCAAGGCTGGGAAAATAAAACCCTTGATATATCATATTCCTGGCAATGTAACTGGGTCTGCTGCCAACTACATTGCACTAACCGACTTACCCCGGGCACTGACTCTTCCTGAAGATCGACACAAAGTGCTGGAGTAACTCAGCGGGTCAGGCAACATCTCTGGAGAAAAAGGATGGGCGGCGTTTCAGGTCAGGCCCTTCGTCAGAACCCTGAAGGGTCCCAAACCAAAATGTCACCTATCCTTTTTCTCCAGAGATGCTGCCTGACCCTTTGAGTTGCTCCAGCACTTTGTGTCCATCTTTGGTATAAACCAGCATCTGCTGTTCTTTGTTTCTACACTCTGACGTTTGCTGCAGTTTTCCGGCTCGCGGGTTTTATTTCTATCCATCGCCAGCTCACCTCCTTTCCTCCTCCAGCCCCCAAAATAAAATCCACTCGAACTGAAGGAGGATCCCAACCTGAAACCTATTCTGAATATTTCCCTCCACAGATGCTGCCTGACTCTCCGAGTTCCTCCACCACTTTGCTGTTTGATCTACTACGCCCTCAGTCCCTAACTAATGTCTAACAGAGTTGGTGTGATGGTGCTTGCTCCGCGGCAGACTGCAGGGTTGGGGATGTGTGTTGGCATGTCACGTCAGGTAGCAGACATGGAGTCACAGTCACACAGCTAGGAAACAGGCCTTTCGACCCAACTTGCCCACACCGACCAACATGTCCCATCTACACTAGTCCCACCTGTCTGCGTTTGGCCCATATCCCTCTAAACCTGTCCTATCCACATACCAATCTAAATGTATTTTAAACGTTGCGGTATTACCTGCCTTAATGGCCTGTCTGTGCCTATAACCTATTAATGTACAACGACCTTGGATGGGCTGCACAGTGCACTGAACACGAGAACCACATGAAATGAGCAGGAATAAGCCGTCAGGTCCTTCAAACCTGTCCTGTAATTTAATTTAATCATGGGTGATCTGAGCTGTCCTCTTCTAAGCAAGGTAGGCTTGAGGGGCCGAGTAGCCTACTTCTGCTCCGGTGTTGTTCAGTAATCCACTCCAATTATCAAATGACCTGCGGGTATCCAGCATTGAGGGTAAGGCCAGCTACCAAACAGCAACTACTTGGGCAGAAACTCCGGAAGACTCCAGGTCACTCTGCACACCAGGCCTCAGTCACTCTGCACACCAGGCCTCAGTCACTCTGCACACCAGGCCTCAGTCACTCTGCACACCAGGCCTCAGTCACTCTGCACACCAGGCCTCAGTCACTCTGCACACCAGGCCTCGGTCACTCTGCACACCAGGCCTCGGTCACTCTGCACACCAGGCCTCAGTCACTCTGCACACCAGGCCTCAGTCACTCTGCACACCAGGCCTCAGTCACTCTGCACACCAGGCCTCGGTCACTCTGCACACCAGGCCTCGGTCACTCTGCACACCAGGCCTCAGTCACTCTGCACACCAAGCCTCAGTCACTCTGCACACCAGGCCTCAGTCACTCTGCACACCAGGCCTCGGTCACTCTGCACACCAGGCCTCAGTCACTCTGCACACCAGGCCTCAGTCACTCTGCACACCAGGCCTCAGTCACTCTGCACACCAGGCCTCAGTCACTCTGCACACCAGGCCTCAGTCACCTGCCTCAGAAAGCCGGGCGAAACAACAAAAAATAACAACACTTCATGCCAGCTCTAAATTGATTCATCCCCTCCTTCAACCTCAAACGTTATCTGTTCTGCCCCTGAATCCAATCTGCGGCACAGGATTCATGGTTTGTGTAGGGATGGTGGGGGAAGTGCAGAGGAGTGGGTTTCGAAGCAGATAAACAGAGTCGGGGCTATTCCTCATGTGTGTGTTTGTGTGCTTGGTGTGTGTGTGTGTGTGTGTGTGAGACATGCCCTTGTATTGGTCTAAATAGGGGACCAGCTGTGTGTATAGCATTGATTCTATTGATGCAAAGGAACGCAAACATTAATTAAGTTGTCTTTGGAAGGTCCCCATTCTAGGGTCCGCTGAAGCACTCGCTGAGGTTAGTCAATCCTTCGTAAAAAAGGGAAACCAGCACAAGACACCATTGACTAACTCTCGACCCCGCTCTCCAAAATTAATAAAGACCTTGGTTCACAGACATCACTAAGAAGGAGTGGGAGCATTAGTGATCTTTAATTGGAAATTGTACTCCTCCTGGTCGTCCTTTGTTTACCCAGGATTGTCTCTTCATACTGGGTGAATGCAATGATTAAATCTTAGACTGCAGGATTAGAGGTGGCATATGGGTCTCAAGAGAGCTACCTCTCATCTCTTACATTCTCATAAAAAGTGGCTTTGAGGAGCACTCTCTCGCACTATTAAACCCTCTGATATTCTGCTTCGTTTGAATCAGAAAAGATGGGAGGAAAGAATTAAAAGAAATGTGTGGCTCTTCACTTGGCTTTTAGCAGTGAGGGGTGCGAGGGGGCTGTTGGTGCAGCTCACTGAGTCGACAGCACTGTCTGCAAGATCCTCTCGTTCTCAGCGTGCCCTTTCGGTATGCCCGTCCCACTGCGCTGCACACACAATATGCCAGCAGCGATCCTCATTCAAGCTCCTGGTCACACACACAACAGGCGGCTCTTGGAGCCGTGCAGCACGGGAACAAGCCCTTCGGCCCGTTATATCCGTGCCAGGCAGCGAGCACCTCTTTACGCTCATCCCATTTTATTCTCCCGACATTCCCATCGACTCCTTCCAGATTCTACCACGCATAAGCACACACGCGCACACACACACACACATACACGCACACACACGCACACACACATACACACATACACATGCACACATACACATGCACACACACGTGCACACATATACAACCTTGCCTCAACACCCCAACCCCATCACCACAGTACACTGATCTGTGTCAGTCAGGTGTAGGACTGGTGTCTGTAAGTCTCATCAACTGTGGAAATTTCAGCCTTTCGTAAAGAAAATTTCATAAAGACATAAAAACAGCTTTTTTTCCACAAGTAGTAGTTCTACTCAATAACCAAAGTCTGTAGTCTCTTTTTTGCTCTGGTTTATTTTCACCCACATGTTTAGACCGTAATGTTGTATCCTTATTGTTTTGATGTGGTTATGCTTTATTCTTAATTGTTAACTGTATGTTTGTGTTGTCATTTGTGAGCGGAGCACCAAGGCACATTCCTTGTATCTGCACATACTTGGCCAATAAACTTATTCATTCATTCATTCAAATGGCAAGAGATATCTTATTTTCTTGCTAGAGCTTGGAGAGTCCTTCAAACTCTTCGGGGGTCTTAGTTCAGTTTAGAGATACAGCACGGAAACAGGCCCTTCAGCCCACCAAGTCGATGCCAAACACTTATCACCCGTTTATACTAGTTCTGTGTTATCCCAATTTTTCATTCACTCGCTACACATTTGGGGCAATTTTACAGCAGCCAATAAACCTTCAAACCTGCAGGTTTTGGGGATGTTGCAGGAGATCACGTGGTGAACAGGCACAAACAGCACCCAAGGTCAGGATTGAACCCGGATCTCTGGCACAGTGAGCAGTGGCCCTACCAGCTGTGCCACTGTGCCACCCTTCACCGCAAAGCCCGATAATTGTCACGCAAAAGCAGGTACAAAAACCTAGGCGGTGGCCAAATGCTTTGTCAAAGGGCAGCTTTAGGAAAGAGCAGGACATCCCAAAGGAAGTTGAAGCCACAGCTGTTCATCAACAACAGGGACGTGTCGGAGGCCAGATTCAGAGGACCTCTAAGTTCTCCTTCAGTGGTGAGGCTGAAGGTGTTGCTGGCTGGCTTACTGTTTGAGGATCTGAAACAGGAATGATACGGTTTATATTAAGTTGTGTTAGGGAACCCAAGCCCATGGGTTATCAGGACTTGCTGTACGTTCAGAGTCAATGAGCAGGTTTAGATGCAATTTACTTAATGGAGGGTGAAAGATGTCATTGGATTGATAACAAGGTCCAATGAAACCAACCACTGCAGTGTCTTGCGACACCACATGGGGGCAGCATGGTGGCGCAGCAGTAGAGTTGCTGCCTTACAGCGCCAGAGTCCCGGGTTCAATACTGACTACGTGTGCTGTCTGTACCGAGTGTTTATGTCAATAGACAATAGACAATAGGTGCAGGAGTAGGCCATTCAGCCCTTCGAGCCAGCACCGCCATGCAACGTGATCATGGCTGATCATTCACAATCAGTACCCCATTCTTGCCTCCCCATACCCCTTGACTCTAGCTCTCTCTTGAAAGGATCCAGATAATTGGTCTCCACTGCCTTCTGAGGCAGAGAATTCCACAGATTTACAACTCTCTGACTGAAAAAGTTTTTCCTCATCTCCGTTCTAAATGGCCTACCCCTTATTCTTAAACTGTGGCCCCTGGTTCTGGTGCCAGGACAATTTACAGTGACCTCCCTCCAATGTCCTCCCTGTAACCGCCTGGGCTTTCTCCAGGTGCTCCGGTTTCCTCCAACAATCCAAAGAAATATAGGTTTGTAGGTTAATTTGGCTTCTGTAAATTGTAAATTGTCCCTAGTGCGTAGGATAGTGCTAGTGTACGGGGATTGCTGGTCGGCAGAAACTCGGTGGGCCTAAGGCCTGTTTCTGCGCTGTATCTCGAAACTAAACTAAACACTGCAATAGGCCATTGGGCAGGTTCTGCAGGAATTCCACATCCTTGTGAATCAATATTTCTTCCATATCCATTACAACCAAGTCAGCACAAAATACTTTTTTTTAAGATCTCTTTTCAGCCACTGCCTATCTTCATGTTAATTCCTGCCAATAATGATGTCTCCTCCGTGTTATGCAACAGTACCATGGATAGAGCAAGCCTTTCTTCCAAGGGTGAGGCGGCCCATTTGTCAAGCTGATGGATGTGTCCCAGTAATAAAAATGTTGAGTGGAATTTGCAGGCAGATTGTGCATCAATGCCAGCGATGGAACCAGCAGATTCCTGTGTGTGCTTCTCCGAGTCACCAGAAAGCGATCTGTGCCTGACTTCTGGGATCGCTGTTAGTGCCTGCAACCTTTCAGAAAGAGAATGAGAGAAAGAGAGAGAGAAAGGAAGAGAGAAAGGAAGAAAGAAAAGAAAAGATAGACAGATAGATAGAAAAAATGATAAATAAATGAATACATAGATAAATGAGTAAATCAATGAGGGTTGGTTAAATGGCCCACTGTAAATTGGCCTGGCACCAGAATCAGGCAGCATTTTACTGGCACAGAAGAGGTAATAAATTACAGGGGTAGAAGGGGCAAAGGGGTTGATGGGATTACTCTGCTGGGAGCTGGTATGGACTCGATGCACCAAATCTTTGTCTTCATCTTTGGAATGAAAACAGAGAATGCTGAAAACACTCAGCTGGTCAGGCAGCATCTGTGGAGAGAGTCATAGAGTGATACAGTGTGGAAACAGGCCCTTCGACCCAACTTGCCCACACCGGCCAACATGTGGTGACTTAAGGTCACAGGGGCACAGTGGCGCAGCGATAGAGTTGCTGCCTTACAGTGTTAGAGACTTGGGTTTTAACCTGATTACGGATGGTGTCTGTACAGAGTTTGTATGTTCTACCTGTGACTGCGTGAATTTCCCCGGGTGTTCTGGTTTCCTCCCACACTCCAAAGACCTACAGGGCTTGTAGGTTAATTGGCTTTGGTAAAAGTTGTAAATTGTCCCTAGTCTCCAGGATAGTGCTGGTGTTCGGGGATCCCTGGTCAGTGTGGACTCGATGGGCCGAAGGGCCTGTTTCCGCGCTGTACCTCTAAAGTGTAAAGACCACCCCCAGCCACAGGTTGGGTGGCTGAGGGGTGAGCGGACCGTGTGGGTGTGGGTTACCTGAGTCCGAGGCAGCCGGACTGACCAAGCTCAGCAGCTCCCGTTCCTTCTCGTAGTCGCTCTTGCAGAGCAGCTGGTCCTCCTTCAGCACAAACTCGTCGCCCTTGCGGAGCTGCCTCTCGCACACACAGCAGCAGAAGCAGTGCAGGTGGTAAACGCTCTTCTGGGCCCTCATGACGAACTCCGTGGGGGCAATGGTCTCCACGCAGCCGCTGCACTTGGCCGCAAACAGCCTGTGGAGCCAAGGACAAGAGCCAGTTGAGCAATGGAGCAAAGAGCATTGGCTGAGATTACATTCCCGGCATGGCCACAATCCATCCTTCGCTCAGCCTGTTCTACCTTCTGACAGAGTCATAGAGTCACACAGCGTGGAAACAGGCCCAGTGGCCCAACTTGCCCACACTGACCAACATGTCCCATCTACACGAGTCCCACCTGCCTCCATTTGGAGGAGGGCGCAGTGGGCCAAAGGGCAAATCCTGTCCACGTACCTGTCTAAATGTTTCTTAAACTTTGCAATAGTACCCGCCTCAACTTCCGCCTCCGGCAGCTCGTTCCATACACCCACCACCCACAGAACATAGAACAGGAAAGGACAGGAAAAGGCCCTTCGGCCCACTGCGCCTGTGACGACCACAATGCCTGTTTAAACTGTACATCTGCCTGCATATGATCTAAAACATAGAACATAGAACAGTACGTTCCAGGAACAGGCACTACGACCCACAATGTCTGTCCCTAACATGATGCCAAGACCAACTCTTTTCTGTCTGCACATAATCCATTCTCTGCGTACCCATGTGCGGGTCAAAATTCTCTTAAATGCCACTTTTGTATCTGCCTCAATACCGGACCCAGTAGCACATTCCACGCACTCACCACCTCTAGTAAAAAAAAACATGCACAGCACATCCCCTTTAAACTTTGTTCCTCTCACCTTAAAGCTATGCTCTCTAGTATTCCATATTTCCATCCCGGGGGAAAAGGTTCTGGCTGTCTACCCTATCTATGTCTCTCATCATTTTATATGCTTCTACTAGATCTCCCTTCAACCTCCAGAGAAAACAAAACAAGTCTATCCAACCTCTCCCCTTCGTGAATACTCCTTAATCCAGGCATCATTCCAGTAATGGGACAACCAGAACAGAACGCAATTCTCCAAATGCTGCCTAACTAGTGTCCGATAAAGCTGTATGATGACTTCCTGACTCTTGTACTCAATGCCCCGACTGATCAAGGCAAGCATACCATACAAGAAGATAAACACAAAATGCTGGAGTAACTCAGCGGGACAGGCAGCATCTCTGGAGTGAAGGAATGGGTGACGTTTAGGGTTGAGACCCTTCTTCAGACTGGATAAGGCTGGTCAGACTGGTAAGCATACCATACGCCTTCTTTATCAATATCAATGTGGTGCC
Source organism: Rhinoraja longicauda (assembly GCF_053455715.1). Lineage (NCBI taxonomy): Eukaryota > Metazoa > Chordata > Chondrichthyes > Rajiformes > Arhynchobatidae > Rhinoraja > Rhinoraja longicauda. The sequence goes on along the minus strand of NC_135963.1, from coordinate 40,141,802 downwards.
ACTTACAGGGAGTTATGGCCAACCTTATTCCAAAACTGTGATCCCTTGTTCTAACTTAATCCACCCTGTCAAGCACTTTGTGACGTTCACAGAGTTCCCTCTCACCATTCTGAGCTTCAGACAACAGAGTTGTCTACAAAGACAATAATGACAACAGAGAATAGGGCGGCACGGTGGCGCAACAGTAGAGTTGCTGCCTTACAGCGCTTGCAGCGCCGGTGACCCGGGTTCAATCCCGACTACGGGCGCTGTCTGCACGGAGTTTGTACGTTCTCCCTGTGACCGCTTAAGTTTTCTGCGAGATCTTCAGTTTCCTCCCACACTCCAAAAACATACAGATATGTAGGTTAATTGGCTTGGTAAATGTAAAGATTGTCACTAGTTTGTGTAGAATAGTGTTAATGTGCGAGGATCGCTGGTCGGCGCCGACACGGTGGGTCAAAGGGCCTGTTTCCACGCTGTATCTCAAAACTAAACTAAACCAAGTTCCATCAATCTCTACCGACAATCCTACCGACGCTGAAACCGTTCTGGTGAGCACTTGCTGCTTGTTCTGTACAGCAAGTACATCCTTGTTCCAGCCAGCAAGCTGCATGCTCCGTACAGCAAGTACATCCTTGTTCCAGCCAGCAAGCTGCATGCTCTGTACAGCAAGTACTTCCTTGTTCCAGCCAGCAAGCTGCACAATGCCACAGACACATCTCACAAAGACCCTGCATTTACATGGAGATCTGGCATTCTGATCCAATGCCACTCTGGTCAACATTTGATGCAGAGAAAAATCAGGCAGGATTGTGTCAAAAGGCAGCCAATTCACCATCACTTGGAGCAAAACCCGGAGACTCACTACCCATCTACATTTACCTGCAATTTCGCAATTTGGTTTAGTAAGGAGAAGTTACAAAGCATATCTATAAAAATCCTCAGTGGGAGAATAGGTGGGGCATCAAGGTATATCAAGGTATATCCATAGCTACATCTCAACAACAAATTAAAAACAAAATATCTACAATCAGATACTGTAGAGAGAACAGCATTAAATATTCAGTGTCCTGCGGGTCTCCAGTGTGATTAGTAATAGCGAGCAGCAGTGAGTCGAGTCATACTCGACTGTTCCCTATTGACTTTGCACTGACTATCAAGCACCCATTTACACTAACCCTGTACTGATGCCATTTAGATTTTCCCTCGATTCCTTCAATATCCCCCCCCCCCCAAGTTTATATGCAGAAGGAACAACTTACAGTGGACAATTTCTTTGGGACATGGGTGCAAACTGGAGCACCCTGGAGACACCCACACTGTCACAAGGAGAACATCCAAACTCTACACATCCAGCACCATCATAGAGATTGAACTCTGGATGAGAAACCCTGGAGCTGTGAGGCGGCAGCTCTACCATCTCAGTGGGAGAATGGGTGGCACAGTGGCGCAATGGTGGAGTTATTGCTTTACAGCGCCAGACACCCCAGTTCGATGCTGACTATGGGTGCTATCTGTACGGAGGTCTACGTTCTTCCTGTGACCACGTGGGGTTTCACCGGGTGCTCCGGTTTCCTCCCACACTCCAACAACGTACAGGTTTGTAGGTTAATTGCCTTCGGTAAAATTGTAAATTGTCCTTGTGTAGGAAAGAACTGCAGATGCTGGTTTAAATCGAAGGTAGACACAAAATGCTGGAATAACTCAGCGGGACAGGCAGCATCTCTGGAGAGAGGGAATGAGTGACGTTTCGGGTCAAGACCCTTCTTCAGACTGATGTCAGGGGAGTGGGCAGGACAGGATAGAATATTGTCAGAGACAGGAAGACTGGTGGGAGAACTGGGAAGGGGGAGGGGATGAAGAGAGAGCAAAAGCAAGGGCTATTTGAAGTTAGAGAAGTCAATGTTCATACCACTAGGGTGTAAGCTACTCAAGCAAAATATGAGGTGCTGTTCCTCCAATTTGCGCTGGGCCTCACACTGACAATGGAGGAGGCCCAGGACAGAAAGGTCAGGTTGGGAATGGGAGGGGGAGTTAAAGTGCTGAGCCACCGGGAGATCAGGTAGGTAAAGATGGACTGAGCGGAGGTGTTCAGCGAAACGATCGCCGAGCCTGAGCTTGGTCTCGCCGATGTACAGGAAGTTGACACCTGGAACAGTGGATACAGTAGATGAGGTTGGAGGAGGTGCAAGTGAACCTCTGCCTCACCTGGAAAGACTGTCGGGATCCTCGGATGGAGTCGAGGGGGGAGGTAAAGGTTTAAGGTGAGGGGAGAACGAATTGATAGGAACCTGAGAGATAGCTTTTTCACACAAAAGGTGGTGGGTGTATGGCACGAGATGCCAGAAGAGATGATTGATGCAGGCACTATTGCAACATTTAAGTAATGTTTGGACAAGTACATGCATAGGATAGGTTTAGAGGGATATGGACCAAACGCAGGTAAGTGGGACTTGTGTAGATGGGACATGCTGGTTGGTGTGGACAAATTGGGCCGAAGGGCCTGTTCCACGCTTTATGACTCTGACTTTGATATTGTAATACCTGCCTCTGATCTAATTCATTTGGAATGAGTTGCCAGAGGAAGAAACGTGGTCTTACATAGAACATAGAACACCTCGAGAACAGCCCCTTTGGCCAACGGTCTGGAGCTTAGTTGCAGAGATAGTTTTAGAGATACAATGTGAAATCAGGCCCTTCAGCCCACCGAATCCATGCTGACCAGCGATGACACGTACACTAGTTCTAGCCTGCACGCTAGAGACAATGTACAGATGCCAATTTGCCAACAAACCTGCACGTTTTTGGAGTGTAGGAGGAAACGAGCACCCTGAGAAAATTCACGTGGTAGACTGGGTGAACGTACAGACGTCACCCATAGTCAGGAGTGAACCTGGGTCTCTGGTGCTTTAAAGCAGCAACTCTACTGCTGTGCCACTGTGCTGACCTGGTATTCCTCCAGTGTTAGTGCACGTCACACTGAGAACTTGTATGCCCACCCCCAGCCAGTACTCTGTTGCTATCCCAACTCATCAGAATGGCAACTGTCGGTCACAATGTCTTATCCTGCAGGTATCCTGGTCGAAAGCAGCAACCAGGAGCAGATTTGGGAAGCATATGCTCCACATGATTGCGGGATTAGAGGGCGGAATGTGCACAATAACGAAGCATTAAGTTAAGACTTGAGATTAGTTCAGCAGTGAGAGGTAAACCTCCAACAATAGCAGCTAATCTCACATCAGTTGCCTTCAAGCACATTGACCAAAATACTGCTGAGAATGTTTCTTTTCAGCCAAAAGTTTCCATCTTAGCGACAGCGCTCCTAAACGCTGCGGTCCCGTGCTGATCTTATCTGGGATTTACAGGCAACATCGCGTCCTTGGCTAGCGGTGGGCTGTAAAATGTCGGCCGGCCTTCCAGCTCATGTTGAGTAGGAGGTGGGATGTGGTGGGATAAGAGCCAGGTTCATCTGTAGCATCGATGTATCAGTCTAGCTCACTGGCATTGGAATCCTACTGCACCTCAGTGGGTTTGTTTAGTTTATTGTCACGTTAATGACAAACTTTTGTTGCGTCCTAACCAGGCCGCAGAAAGACAATATATGATTACAATCAGGCCATCCACAGTGTCTACATACATGATAAAGGCAATAACGTAAATAACATTTAGTGCAAGATAAAGCCAGTAAGGTCCGATTAAAGATAGTCCAAGGGTCTCCAATGAGGCAGCTCATTGGTAGAGGTAGTTGTTGATAGGATAGCCTAATAACAGCTGGGAAGAAACTGTCCCTGAATTCACACTTCTATACCTTTCACTCGATGGGAGAGGGGAGAAGTGGTCTGCTGGATAGTGGTAACGCCCACTGTTCCTTCAATCAAGGTCCCACCACAGAACTCATGGGGCCAGAGCTGGTGCGGAGATATCCAGGGGAAAGAGGAGGTTGGTGGGCTTGAGCCCACTGGGACCAGGTAAGCAGCCGGGGTTGGTGCGGGTGGGGTGGGGTAAGAGTATGGGCTTCACTGATCAGGTTGAGGAGTTGGGGTCGGGGAGGAGCGTGGAGTGCGGGCACCCATCAGGGTCTGTGGGGGTGTTACAGGCTTTAGTATAGTTTACTTTAGAGATACAGCATGAAAACAGGCCCTTCAGCCCATCAAGTCCACACCGACAAACAATCACCTGATACACTAGATCTATCCTATACTCTAGAGACAATTTACAGAAACCAATTAACCTACAAGCCTGAACGTGTAGGAACGTTGGAGGTAACCAGAGCACCTGGGGATAGCCCTCGTGGTCACAGGGAGAACGTGCAAACTTTGTACAGACGGCACATGCAGTCGGGATTGAACCCGGGTCTGTGGGGCTGTAAGGCAGCAACTCTACCGCTGCGCCACCGTCCCGCCATTAGCTGGGCTGATTGTCGGACGTAGGGGGTTTTGAGCAAACAGTGAGGGGTAAAGAGTACCATACTTACTCCTGCAGGAACTTGGTCCAGCATTGCATCATGACTAGCGATGGCGTCTCCTAGTTTAACCAAGTACGTAAGGAAATAGGAGCAGGAGTAGGCCATTTGGCCTCTCAAGCATCTCCTGCCATGGCCGATCTCTTCCAGGCAACCTCACGGCTGCCAGTTCTCCATGACCCCCGGTGTGCCATGCGGCAGAAGGTCGCCTTAGTGTGCCGCACCCAACATCAGGCCTGCTCGTCTGCTGCAGAATCCTTTCGGAGTGGGAAGCCGCCGAGCCCGGCCCTGCTTGCCCCCATGGACTGGAGAGGAGAGAGTCGGAGTCAGCGGTGGGAGGGAGTGCAGTGCCTCAATGGTGGAACAGGCCGCTGGAGGCCCTGCAGCAACCTGGGCTCGGCTGGAACAGGTGCCGCTCCAGGAGGCCTAGTACGTGGACTGGACATGGCCTGCAGCGGCCCAGAGAGGTGGACCAGCAGTGGATAACGCCAATGGCCACGCTTGGCCAGGCCAACCCTGCAACATTGCCAGGGCAACGGGCCTTCACAGTCAGGTTAAGAACTCTACACCTATAACAACTGGGACTTGAAAATGGCACCTAATCTGCTGACTCTATATACTATCTCGGTGTACTATTATTACACTTGTACTCCACCTGACATGCCTATCTAAGGTGTATCTAAGTGCTTATGTATAGTGATATTTGTGCTGAACTGTATGCAAAAATTAATCTCACTGTACCTCAGTACATGTGCTAAGTAAAGTACCACAGAACCATTGAACCATAGCCTTCAATTCCTGATCTGTCCAGCGTTTATCTTCTTTAAACCCCGTCTGACCTAGCCTCCAGGGTGGACTAGCCTCCAGGGTGGCCTAGCCTCCAGGGTGGCCTAGCCTCCAGGGTGACCTAGCCTCCAGGGTGGCCTAGCCTCCAGGGTGGCCTAGCCTCCAGGGTGGCCTAGCCTCCAGGGTGACCTAGCCTCCAGGGTGGACGGTTCTAGAGAGTCACTGCCCCCTGCAAGGGAGGATTTCCAGACAGCTCCTTGCCTTGTCAATACATCCCTTCTGACCGGCACAACCCTCTGCCCTGGAAACTTCCTTAAAGAGGGGTTTCAAATGTTGTGTAGGAAAAATAACTGCAGATGCTGGTTTAAATCGAAGGTAGACACGAAATGCTGGAGTAACTCAGCGGGTCAGGCAGCATCTCTGGAGAGAAGGAATGGGTGACGTTCCGGGTCGAGACCGTCTGAAGAAGGGTCTTGACCCGAAATGTCACCCATTTTTTCTCTCCAGAGATGCTGCCTGACCCGCTGAGTTACTCCAGCATTTTGTGCCTACCTGGGTTGGAAATGTTGATGGGCTGTGCTGGGGTTCATAAGGTCATGTTCGTAAGTTATAGGAGCGGAATTAAACCATTCAGCCCATCACGGTGGCACGGTGGCACGGTGGCGCAGCGGTAGAGTTGCTGCCTTACAGCGAATGCAGCGCCGGAGACTCAGGTTCGATCCTGACTACAGGTGCTGTCTGTACGGAGTTTGTACGTTCTCCCCGTGACCTGCGTGGGTTTTCTCCGAGATCTTCGGTTTCCTCCCACACTCCAAAGACGTACAGGTATGTAGGTTAATTGGCTGGGCAAATGTAAAAATTGTCCCTAGTGTGTGTAGGATAGTGTTAATGTGCAGGGATCGCTGGGCGGCACGGACCTGGTGGGCCGAAGGGCCTGTTTCCGCGCTGTATCTCTAAATCTAAATCTAAAAAAAAAATCTAAAAATCAAGTCTGCTTCGCCATTCAATCATGGCTGATCTATCTTTCCGTCTCAACCCAATTCTCCTGCCTTCTCCCTATAACCCCTGACACCCTTACTAATCAAGAATCTGGCAATCTCCATCTTAACAAATATCCATTGACCTGGCTCCACATCCGTCTGTGGCAATGAATTCCACAGATTCACCACCCTCTGACTAAAGAAATTCCTCCTCATCTACTTTCTAAAGGACCAGCCTTTTATTCTGATGCTATGGCATCTGGTCCTGGACTCTGCCACTAATGGAAACACATCCACTCTATCCAGGCCTTTCACAGTTCGGTAAGGTTCATCCTTCTAAACTCCAGCGAGGACAGGCCCAGTGGGGTTAAACGTTCATCAAATGTTAACCCAATCACTCCTGGGATCATTCCCATCAACCTCCTCTCGATCCTCTCCAGAGCCAGCACATCCTTCCTCAGTCCTCAAGACAGCCCACAATACTCCAAATGCAGCCTAACCAGTGCCTTATAGAGCCTCAGAATTACATACCTGTTTTTATATTCTAGTCCTCTCAAACTAAATGCTAGCATTGCATTTGCCTTCCTGACTACCGATTTGACTTGAAGATCATGTCGGCAGTGCAGTTTTGATTCACGCTGGGAAGTCCGAAACTATTTTCCAGAGTAGCCCAGAGAGAGCAGCCAAATGGAGGCGTTTAGATAGACACAGGGATTCTCAGGGTTTGGATGGGTACAGATCACGTGCAGGCAGATGAGATTAGTTTATCCTGGCATCATGTCCGGCACAGACTTTGTGGGCCAAAGGGCCTGTTCCTGTGCTGTTCTGTCCCCTGTTCTATGTTTTATGTACCCCACTTCATTCCACAGAAAGCACACTGCCAAACTCTTGGCAACATTGTCATCATAATGTTTAAGCCACATTTACGCAGGAACATGGATAGGACAGGTTTAGAGGGAGTTGGGCCAAATGCAGGCAGGAGGGACTGGTGCAGATGGGACATGTTGGTCGGTGTGGGTAGGTTGGGTGGAAGGGTCTGTTTCCACACTGTACAACTGCAGCACAGTGGCACGGTGGTAGAGTTGCCGCCTCACAGTGCCAGATATCCAGGCTCAATCCTGACTGCGCGTACTGTCTGTAAGGAGTTTATACGCTCTCCCTGTGACCATGTGGATTTTCTCCGCGTTCTCCGGTTTCATCCCACATTCCAAAGACGTACAGGTTTGTAGGTTAATTGGCTTTGGTAAAAATTGTAAATTGTCCCGAGAGTGTAGGATAATACTAGTGTCCAGGGATCGCTGGTCAATGCTGACTCAGTGGCCCAAATGGCCTGTTTCTGCGCTGTATCTTTAAATTAAACTCTGACTCTATGACTTGGCACTGGGACACACATCACTGCAGAGCCAGTGGCTCCACTGTCAGCTCGGGCTTCCAGGATGGGGTGCAGGCTTCTGGGGTGGGATCTCCAAGGGCTGCTACTAGATTAGTTTTATCATCCTTGCCACAGGTATTAAATTGCTTCATTTCCTTTCTAATTAAAGAGGTAGACCATGGCTTTTGATTTTAGGTTGCAGGCAGTTCATTTCAATAATTGACTCAGTCATTGATGTTAAATTGTTCAGGGAAGATCAATATTTTCCCAGACATAATTATTACTTTGCCGCTGATTGCAGAGACCGTGCGTGTTTCTCTAGTTCCCCATGCAGAGTCTATTATTCCTATTATATTGCACAGCTTTTTAATCAAATGCACGAGTTAGGCAAAGCACAAATAACACACATCTGAATGCAGATAGGGGACAGAGAAAACAAGCATATTCTAAGATGCAGTTAACCTTTGCCTCAGTGTCCGTGCCTGCTCCAGGGGACGCTGGGGAATGGGGACAAGTCATACCTGTCGGGTTCAGACAGACCAACCTGTGTCTCAATGCCCACTCCTCCACATCCACAGTGCAGACCTCTCTCCTGTCCAGCATTATACAACCCAGGTGCTCATCTGTGTTACACCCTGTACACTTGCAGTATACTGGATGAGAGGTCCATTCCCCTGTCTGGCACTGTACAGTCCGTGCGTATCAGTGTTAGACACTATACATATGCAGTGACCCTGTACACTGGGTGCATGGACCATGCCCTGTCTGGCACTGTGTGTTAGACCCTCCATACATTCAGTACACTGGGTGAGGGAACCATTCCCCTGTCTGAAACTGCAAGGGCCATGTTAGACACTGTACACAGGCATATGCTGGGTGAAAGGTCCATCCTCATATCTGGCACTGTATGGTTCTAGTGTATCGGCGTTAAATACCGTACATGTTTAGTTATGGAGAACACTCCTGTCGGATGGAAATTCTCCATCCCTCTCCATGTAACAGGACAACTTGTGTCTCCCTGCGGCTGTGCATCAGAAGCAGTGTGTGTTTGTGTGTGTGCATGTGTGTGCGCGTGTGTGTGAATGTGTGTGTCCATGTGTGTGTGTGTGGATGTGTGCGTGTGCGTGTATGTGCGTGTGTGGGTGTGTGTGTGTGTGAATGTGTGTGTCCATGTGTGTGTGTGTGGGTGTGTGCGTGTGCGTGTATGTGTGTGCGTGTGTGTGCGTGTGTTACTCCAGCACCCATCTCATGTGTACCGTGCCTTCCAGAGTGCGATGTGGCCGTCCCCTGATTCCCAGCTCCCCATGACCTGCCCCTCCCCCGCGCCGCTGAATGTCAGCCCAATTTAAATTACAGGAGACCGACAGGGAAAATGAAGCCTCACAAAGTCCCCGCTCGCCCAACATGTGTTATTAGCCCCGTCGCCATGGAGATGGCAAACCCAGTTTAATAAAAAGAAAATATGCTGCTGCAGATCTACAGTCTCCCCTCCCCACCCCACCACCCACCCACCCCTCCCCTTAATCTGTTTAATCGACCGTTGCTAATCTGTTTAAGAAGCTGCTGCATAATCTGTGCCATTGTTAGGTGAGCAAGTGCGGAATTTCTTCCGTCACTCGAAGCTTAGCAACAGGCCGGGGGAGGGGAGGGAAAGTGCCAATATTTAAACATCTCATTAATGAAAGATGGCTGGCAATCAATCATCTCTAATCGCAGCGCAGTTACACTCGGAGCCAGTTTTATGTTTGATAACGGAGGAAGGAGGAGTGTGAGATGGTTGTTGGGATGGGGAAATGTGGGTGAGAGGGTGAGACAGACCACTGACGGTTAAATGGAGAATGAGCCAAGGGGCTCAGGTAACATTGAGCTTGAGTGCGGGATGGGGGTGTTCAGATGTTGTGGCAATGAGCACCAGCCAGTAGACTCTAGCCCCATCATTGGCCTTCTTGACAATGATGGTTCATAGAGGTTGCAGAGAAATTTCTATTCTCCTTGGCATAGAAAGCGTCCTGTTGGTTTAGGAACAACACAGTTTAGGGAAGCACAGTGGTGCAACGGTAGAGTTGCTGCCTTACAGCACCAGAGACCTGGGTTTGATCTTGACTTTGTACAAGCTTGTACAGAGTTTGTACGTTCTCCCCGTGACCGCATGGGTTTTCTCCAGGTGCTCCGGTTTCCTCCAAAAGATGTATGGGTTTGTAATTTGTCCCTAGCGGTCAGTTGGCCAGAGGGCCTTTTTCCGCGCTGTATCCCTAAATTCTAAAGCTCTGCCCAAGACCGCAAGGAATTGCAAAGAGTTGTAGGTTTAACCCAGTTCATCACACAGACCAGACCTCCCACCATTGACTCCATCTACATTTCACTGTGGATGGCTTGATTGTAATCATGTACAGCCTTTTCACTGATTGGATGGCATGAAACAAAAAAAAGCTTTGTTTCTGAAGAAGGGTCTCGACCCGAAACGTCACCCATTCCTTCTCTCCAGAGATGTTGCCTGTCCCGCTGAGTTACTCCAGCATTTTGCTTCTACCTACCTCGGTACACATGACAATAATAATAAAATAAAATAAACTATACATAATCAAAGACTTATCCCATGCCAGCCGTTCCTTCTTCCTGTTCCCACTTGGCAGAAATTTCAGAAGCTTGAAGACAGGCGCCAACAAACTAAAGAGCAGCCTCTACCCCTCTGTTATCAAGCTTCTGAACGTCTTCCACAAGCGAGATTCGATCCACCTCTACTCCATTCAAGAACATTGGACTTTGTCTATGGGATTCATACGCTACAATGCTGAGATCTATATTCTGCATTCTGTATCTTTCTCTTTGCTCTACCTATTGTATTTCAGTTTGAATATATGGTATATCTGATCTGTTTGAATAGCATACAAAACAAAGCTTTGTCGGTGCATGACAATGCAAAAATTCAACACCCGGACCTAAACCTAAACCTAAAATTGTCCCTCTGCAGATCATACTTGAGATTGCCACATCACCCAGAGCTCAACGAGAGGTGAGGTCACAAATTATAAAGTCCACTGGATTTGAACAACACAGATGGAGACCAGCGTTTTTGAAAGCACTTTGCAATTTAAGAACCCTTCTCTTTGTCCATAGCACTGCAAACATCTCCTGTTTCCAGAGGTCCCTCACAAATCTCCACCTGCCTTCCTTTCAGTCAGTCATTTACAAAAGACAATTAGTCACCCAGTATAAGGTAGTTAAATGTGAGGTTATCCACTTTGGTGGCAAAAACAAGGAGGCAGATTATTATCTCAATGGTGTCAGATTAGGTAAAGGGAAGTGCAACGAGACCTGGGTGCCCTGTGCACCAGTCACTGAAAGTAACCGTGCAGGTACAGCAGGCAGTGAAGAAAGTTAATGTCATGTTGGCCTTCATAAAGGGAGGATTTGAGTATAGGAGCAAAGAGGTCCTTCTGCAGTTGTATAGCACTTGGGCCCTGGTGAGACCACATCTGGAGTATTGTGTGCAGTTTTGGTCTTCCTAATTTGAGGAAGGACGTCCTTGCTATTGAGACAGTGCAGCATAGGTTCATGACGTTAATCCCTGGGATGGCGGGACTGTCATATGAGGAAAGAATGGAAAGACTGGGCTTGTATTCACTGGTGTTTAGAAGGATGAGAGAGGATTTTATAGAGACGTATAAAATTATAAAAGGATTGGACAAACTAGATGCAGGAAAAATGTTCCCAATGTTGGGGGAGTCCAGAACCAGAGGCCATAGTCTAAGAATAAAGGGGAGCCCATATAAAACAGAGGTGAGAAAAAACATTTTCACCCAGAGAGTTGTGAATTTGTGGAATTCTCTGCCATAGAAGGCAATGGAGGCCAATTCACTGGATGAATTTAAGAGAAAGTTAGATAGAGCTCCAGGAGCTAGTGGAATCAGGTGATGTGGGGAGAAGGCAGGCACAGGTCACTGATTGTGGATGATCAGCCATGATCACAATGAATGGCGGTGCTGGCTTGAAGGGCCAAATTGCCTCCTCCTGCACCTAAGAAAATATGGTTCTATGTTTCTGTGACCAAATTGGGAGGGGATGGTATGGGTGATCCCTTCTGCGGATGGAACAAGATGACGTGAGGGAAGGATGGTGCTGCAATCAAACAGGCCTTTGATTGAGGGATGCACTGAAGCTTGGTTCAGCCAATGCCAAAGATCTATGCGGAGGACCACAGTAGAGGGTCCTTCTGCTGCTGCACACTGGGGAAAGGGTGTGGGAAGGGATATCACCCCAAGGGGCCTCACGAGTGGCAAGAGTCTCTGGTATAATGAGTTTTGTGAACACTACGAAATGTAATGCGAATGAATGTATGTATATCCGCTGAGAAGTTCGGAAGAGCTTTTACACTGTTGTTATTTTGTATATATTTATTAGTCTGAATAAAGTTTATTTTTTGAAAAAACTGGACGGTGTATGTGTCCATATTATTGAGATGTTCAGATGTTTCAGATATTCTCCAGTTTCAGAAGTTTAGGGAAGCAATTTTAAAGCTCATTGTGGAATTAAAAGAACCATTGGGTCGTCATGTGGTGCAGCGGTAGAGTTGCTGCCTTACAGCGCCAGAGACCTGGGTTCCATCCTGACTACGGGTGCTGTCTGTACGGAGTTTGTACATTTTAGATTTTAGATTTTTTAGAGATACAGTGCGGAAACAGGCCCTTCGGCCCACCGGGTCCGCGTCGCCCAGCGATCCCCGCACATTAACACTATCCTACACACACTAGGGACAATTTTTACATTTACCCAGTCAATTAACCTACAAACCTGTACGTCTTTGGAGTGTGGGAGGAAACCGAAGATTTTGGAGAAAACCCACGCAGGTCACGGGGAGAACGTACAAACTCCGTACAGACAACACCCGTAGTCAGGATCGAACCTGAGTCTCCGGCGCTGCATTTGCTGTAAGGCAGCAACTCTACCGCTGCGCCACCGTGTCGCCCTGTGACCGCGTGGGTTTTCTCCGGGTGCTCCAGTTTCCTTCCACACTCCAAAGATGTACAGGTTTGTAGGTCAATTGACTTTGATAAAATTGTAAATGTTCCCTTGTGTGTGGGATAATGGTAGTATACGCTGGGCCACAGGGCCTGTTTCCGTGCTGTACCTCTAAAGTCTAAAGCCTAAAGTCTAAGTTGGTGGAGCTGCTGTCTCACAGCTCCAGTGAATCAGGTTCAATCCTGGCCTGTGATACTATCTTTGTGGAGCTTTCCAATACGTCCTGTGACTGCGTGGGTTTCCCCAGATGTTCTGGTTTCCTCCCAATTGCAAAGACATTGATAGGTTTATTGCCAGCTGCAAATTATTCTTGGTATATTGAATCTGGGAGGAGTAATTGGGAATGAGGAGAGGATAAAATTCGATTGGTGTAAATGGATGATTGAGGTTGGCTGAAGGGTTCCATAACTCTATCCCATGATGGATCATACTTTGGCGCTATTGGTAATTATGCAACACTCCTAGACAGGTCTTACTTCTCCAATTGATTGGAGCTCATCTGGTTGGAACAGGGACGATCTCCACCATGTTCATGCGGTGGGTACCATTTCTGACAGGTGCGAGGGGTCCGTGCCCTTCCATGCCATCAGTGCCATCTCCTCAGGCTCCTAAGCCTTGCCACTTAATGCAAGTCATCAAGGTTTTTGTTGCGTGCTGTCTGGTCAGCAGAAAGACTATACACGATTACAATCAAGCTGTCCACAGTGTACAGATACGCAGGATAAAGGGAATAACATTTAGTGCAAGATAATGTCCAGTAAAGTCCGCTTATAGTCTGGGGGTCTCCAATGGAGTAAATGATAGCTCAGCACCGCTCTCGAGTTGGTGATAGGACGGTTCAGTTGCATGATAACTGTCCCTGAATCTGGAGGTGTGCGTTTTCACGCTTCTGTACCTCTTGCCTGATGTGAGAGGGAGGAAAAGGGAGGAAAAGGGAGGAAAAGGGTGAACCTTGATTATTCTGGTGGCCTTGCCATGGCAGCATGAAGTGTAGATAATGATCGACACAGAGAACACGTCAGCTATACAATATTGATTGAATATTCAAAAGACAGAGGATGAGAACAGTGAAACGCAACTGAGTGAAGAGGCGGAATTATAAAAATTGCTCGTATGGATGATAGGTGCCACATAACATTGTTACATTATTATGAAAATAATAGCTTACTTTCAAGATGCAGCTAGTAACCAACTGACGATGAAAGACTTAGACCGTTTTACATTCCCAGAAGATGAGGAAAACAAGAAGTGTCCTTTGGCGAGGCACCACGTGTTTGCTTAGCTGCAACAGATAAATGTAGCCTTGTGTTTTCACTGGCACCAGCAGCATATTGCCAGGCTGCACAACACAGGTGCACCAGCTGCACATTAATGCACAGGAAGCTGCAGAGTGACCTGTACACCCAAACCTGCTTACAATGCTCTGCCTGCTTTTTGATTTCGATCTAATGCATAGGTGCCTTTTATCTTCAGTAATGCCTGACTTACAACAAAAGAAGCACTGAGAATATTCAGGACAAGGACGATATTCGGGGGTGCAGTGGCGCAGTGGTAGAGTTGGTGCCAGGGAAGCGGTTTCGATCCTGACCACAGGTTTTGTCTGTATGAAGTTTGCATATTCCCCCTGAGACTGCGTGGGTGTTCTCTGGGTGCTCCGGTTTCCTCCCACTCTCCAAAAATATACAGATTGGTAGGTTAATTTGCCTCGGTAACATTGTAAATTGTCCCCAGTGTGTAGGGTAGTGCTAGTGTATGGGGTGATTGCTGTTCGGCACGGACTCCGTGGGCCGAAGGGCCTGTTTCCACCCTCTATCTCTATAGTCTAAAGTCTAAAGTCTCAAGGCAGGGAGCAAGGGATTGCTTCCCCACCCTTGTCATCAAAAGTTAGTGCCAGAATCCATACAGCACAGCCGAGACATGGAGTAAAGCTCCCTCCACACTGTTCCGTCACTCAGGGCAGGGACAGCATAGGTTAGGTACAGAGTAAAGTTCCTTCAAAGCGGTCCGACGTCACACTCCCAGGGCAGGGATAGATTTAGACACACAGTAAAACTCCCTCTACACAAACGCATCACACGGTCCCAAGGGAGGAACAGAAGGTGAGATAGTTAGTAAAACTGTCCTTCCAAACTGTCCTATCACACACTCCCAGGGTAAGGATAGTGTGGGTTAGATACAGAGTAAGCTCTCTGCACTGTCCCATCACACGCTCCCTGGGAAGGAACAGCATGGTTAAGATACAGAGTAAAGCTCCCTCTACACTGTCCCATCATATGAAGGATCAGCAGGGGTTGTGTTCATCAACACGAGTCCATCACTCTTGAAGTGTTTTCAAACCTCATGCCCACTCCCTTGTCTCCTTCGCCCCCTCGGAGGTGGTCAAGGAGTTCCTTGAAAAGGGCATGAGGCTTTTGCCTTCAAGGTCATTGCCTGCTGATCCAAAGTGGCTGTGCTGTGGTACAGTTCGGTCAATGTGGTGCCACTCCTCCACCCCCCCCCCCCCCCCTTGTCTGCTGCCTGGACATGCTGTGCCAGTCCATCCTTCCATGGTGGGATTGATGGGAGTTCCTAGCAGAGATTGCATGGGACATGGTTGTGGAGAGTGTTGTTCTGTGCCAATTCACTCATTCTCTATGATCTTTGCAAACTAGACAAGCCTGTTTTCCATGTATATACACCAGGAGTTGGAACCCCTCTGAATATCCTCGGTTGCTGGCTGCACTTCCATTCCACACTCCTGATATTTTGGACATCCAGTGCAGAGGGGGATGGGGTCAGTAAAGGGACCTATTCATTTTCTCCAGAGATGCTGCCTGACTTGTTGAGTTACTCCAGCATTTTGTGTCTATCTGGGGAACACATAGGGCCCACTGTTTGCTGTAGGTCTGCATCCTGGACCCACACAACAACATTTTAATTTAAGTTTTGGTGATGTTTCAAATAGTTTTTTTTTTTAAGGAAGTTTAAATTTGGACTAAAAATCCCTCTTGTCCTTCAGGCTGTCTGGCAGCTGTTTGAATCTCCATTTCCCATACAAGTCATGCACCTGGCTTTGGTTAGTGAGGGCAATAATTCCTCCAGAGCTTCATTCTCAGTTGGTTGAATGAGTTAACAGCTTTGGAGTCTAGTAACTAGCACAGAGAAGTGAAGCAACTCCCCGGTTGTATCCCCAAGGTAAATGAAACTGCTACACTACAATGCTGAGAACTGTATTCCGCACTTTGTTTCTCTCCCTTTGCTGCATCTATTATACTTGAGTTTGGCTCGACTGTACTTATAGAATTACGTGCTTTGACTAGACAGCATGCAAAACAAAGCTTTTCACTGTACCTCATTACACATGACAAACCTAAACAGTGTTCTCACTCCTCACTACTGAACTCTGAACACTGGTGGGTATTGCATTCTGAAAATCCATGTGCTACAAAGTACCTTTAATAGAGGAAGTCATGCTGATGGATACAATGCTGTGTAGAAAGGAACTGCAGATGCTCGTTTATACCAAAGTTAGACACAAAGTACTGGAGTAACTCAGCGGATCTCTGGAGAAAAGGGATGGGTGATGTTTCGGGGCGGGACCCTTCTTCAGACTCCGTTTCTGGTCGGGACCCTTCCGACTGAAGAAGGGTCCCGATCCGAAATGTCACCCATCCCTTTTCTCCAGAAACGCTGCCTGACCCGCTGAGTTACTTCAGCACTTTGTGTCTATCTTTGATACAATGCTGAGTTTGATTCAGAGTGTGCCCGCTGTCACTCCCCCATGGGGTAGGTGTTTACATTGGGCCTCTGCGCTGAGAATGGAACCAGACGGTCAGCAAACATTTGGTGCTCGGTGCTGCCGTCTGCAGTGGTTGGCACCGCCCAGGATTCCATTCACCGGGTTGAATTGCCTGCTGGCATTCTCTGCCAGGCAGACAGATTGGTGACAAGGGGCACCAGAGACCTACTTCCCACAGGAACGAAGGCAGTAAGCCGGAGGCAACTCATCCCGGGACATCGGGGGTAACAGACAGACAACAGTCAGCGGCCCCTGGAGTTCAGAGGCACGCAGCATTGAAGGATCCAATCCCACTTGAAGTGCCTCGATGTCACTGCATGAATGCAGTGCTTCCCTCTCGTTTACCATTCGGATTAAGGGCCTCTTGAGCAGATTACACCGACATTGAGGGGCTTTAATGTGTTCGAGCGTGAGGTTGGTACACAGACACAGCCAGGCTCCAGTTGCCTGTTCTCAATCTTAGTTGTCACGGACACTCTTGAGTACTTTGGTAATTGAAGCTCCCAGGAGGTCCCCTCTACAAACTTCAATCAGTTCCACTCCTTCCTCACAGCAGTGGCAGGAGTGGGACGGTTGTATGATACACGGCCACTTGACTTCTTCTCTAAGCTTCGTCTGATTACAGAAAGCTTGATATGTGGAGGGCACGATTTTCTGCAAAAAAAATCCATCATCCACCATCTTTACTCTTGTCTAACCTGTGCTGTTCCTGCCCTGGGGGTTTGAGATGGGACAGTGTAGAATGAGCTTTATTCTGTACCTAGCCCATACTGCCCCTGCCCTGGGAGAGTGTAGAGAATGGATCAGTGTAGAGGGAGCATATAGGAAGGAACTGCAGATTGTGCTTTACACCAAAGATAGACACAAAATGCTGGAGTAACTCAGTAGAACAGGCAGCATCTCTGGATAGAAGAAATGGGTGACGTTTCGGTCGAGACCTAAAATGTCACCCATCCCTTCTATCCAGTGTAGAGGAAGCTTTACTCTGTATCTAAACCCAAGCTGCCCCTGCCTTGGAAATATATGAGGGGGCTTTATGGAGTATTTAGTACAGGTTGTATCTAATCTGGGAGATCTCAGTAATAAAATCAGGTGACTGAAATGAAAAGTTTTCATTGGTAAAACTGTACTTATTACACATGAACAACTTGTTGCCATAAATTATGTGGTGATAAATCATTTTATTTCACCTATTTCTGAAAAAAAAAAAAAAAACTCCCCCAAGCCATGACATTTGGAAAAAATCAAACAGGTGTTTTTAGTTCTCTCATGTGCTGCCAATATTATGTGTAACCATGGAAACCATTTCCCACAGCAGACTGGTGGGCATTTTGGACAAATCAGACATACAGTGAAAATGGCAGCGAGGGAAGTCAAACCCAAGCTCACACCAAAGTGCCCCAGTGCAGACAAATACCCACTTGGCCTAGTATATACTACTAAAACTCAGATCTTGTGTATGAATATGGAATATGGAATACCCGGTTTGATTCCAGCTCAGGCAGATTCCAGGGAGGTTTGTAGTTAGTAGGCTGGCCTGTAGGTCTGTGCATCTTTGAGTAAACAAACTGTTTCCTTAACCTGTTTGTAATATAATGAGACCCATTCACTCTCACCATGGAAAACAAGTAAACATTAAATGAAGCTGATAACTATCCCACTACCACTTACTCCCCAGGTTGGAAGCTGTTCCAGATGCCCACCTCTCCCCAATCTGCAAGTGTTTGAGGGAAAGTGGAAATTCTGCTGTGTTAATTAACAGAATTCTGTTAATTCTGCCTTCTGCTGCCAGGAGCCTAAGCTCTGGAACCCTGTTCCTAGACTCCTGCTTATACATTCCATAGGCTTATATATTCCATAGGCTAATATATATTCCATAGAACCTACCACTTTACCATCTACCCTAATATTTCTAACTGTGATTTGATTAAAGCATATGCTGTATATTTAGTTTAGTTTAGCTTATCTTAGTTTCATCCATACAGATAGCACCCATAGTCAGAATCGAACCCAGGTCTCCAGCGGTGTGAGGCAGTAACTCTACCGCTGCTCCACCGTGCCACCCTGTATTGATAACGCACACTATTGAAAGTGCAATCCACAATATTGACCACTGTACACACAGCAAATGATTGGGGGGGGGGTGTCCAGAACCAGAGGTCAAAGTGTAAGAATAAGGCATTTAGGACTGAGATGAGGAAAAATCTTCTCACCCAGAGAGTTGTGAATCTGTGGAATTCTGCCACAGAAGGCAGTGGAGGCCAATTCACTGGATGTTTTCAAGAGAGAGTTAGAAATAGCTCTTCGGGTTAATGGAATCAAGGGATATTGGAGGAAAGCAGGGTAAGGGGTACTCTTATTAGATGATCAGCCATGGTCATATTGAATGGCAGTGCTGGCTCGAACGGCCAATTGGCCTACTCCTGCACCTATTTTCTATATTTCTATGTTTCTATGATTGATGTTAAATGTGCGGTTGGCATGAGAAGGTTCTGCCTGGGTAAAGGTTAACATAGTCCCTACCTCATGGTACGCTTGTAAAATACACAGATGTTTGAGTTAAAAAATATATTGTTAAGTTATGCAATAAAAATGAATGCCCTCCATTGAGATAGTCATAGAGTCATTCAGCGTGGAAACATGCCCTTCAACCCAACTTGCCCACACCAACCAACATGCAAATCTAAACTAGTCCCACCTGCCTGCTTTTGGCCCATATCCCTCTAAACCTACCCTATCCACCTGTCTGAATGTTTCTTAAACATTGCCATAGTACCTGTCTCAACTACCTCCTCTGGCAGCTTGTTCCATACACCCACCACCCATTGTGTAAAAATGTTACCCCTCAGGTTCCCATTAAATCTTTCCCCCTACCATGGCTCACAACTCCTGTGATCTGGTTTGATTCTGACCTCTGGTGCTGTCTATGTGGAGTTTGCAGGTTCTCTCTGTGACAGCATGGGTTTCCCCTAAGTGCTTGGATTCCCTCCCACGTCCCAAAGACGTGCAGGTTAATAGGTTAACCGGCCATTGTAAGCTGCCCCGAGTGTGTGGGTGGGTTGCAAAAGAAAGAAAGAGAACCTGGTGAGGAGATGGGAGAGAGATTTGGTTGCAAGGCCGCTGGGGAAATGGGAAGTGGAACTCTACTATGTTCTGATGGGAGCCAGCATGGACATGAATCGTCTCCTTGTAAGCCAGAAACAATATCGTCTTAGAGCTCCAGAGGTTTATCATTCAGGTTATGCGGTGTCATCCTGAAGTTGGCCTAAAGTTGCAACCATAAGAAGGGGTCAGAACTAAGCCCCGATCGCAATAATATCACCCCCACCTTTCCAGGACCCCCACTTCCAATGGTCCATTGGACTTTGTCTGTGAAGAACTAATTTGCATTTGTAGAACATCTTTCACAATCTCAGAAACAGGTATATAGCCATTAACCTAGTCATAGATTCATGCAGTCACACAGCATGGAAACAGACCCTTCAGTCCAACATGCCCAGGCCAAACATGATCTACACGAGCCATCTACACTAGGCCACCTGCCGGTGTTTGGTCCATATCCCTCTAAACCTTTCCTATCCATGTACCTGATTAGTAGCTACACAGCAGCCAACTTGTCCACACTGGCAATACAGCAGCATGCAGACAATGTGCTGTGGTGAGGAAGAAATATCAGTAAGGGCCAACAGAATCCCGCTGTAGGTTCATTTGTTCAGCTGAATGGGCTGTTGAGTCCACAGTTCACCAATAATAGGTGGTTAAGTCATGCCATAAGGGATAGGAGTAGAATTAGGCCATTCGGCCCATCAAGTCTACTCTGCCATTCAATCATGGCTGATCTATCTCTCCCTCCCAACCCCATTGTCCTGCCTTTTCCTCATAACCTCTGACACCTGTACTAATCAAAAATCTATCTACCTCTGCCTTAAAAAATCTGCTGACTTGGCCTCTACAGCCCCCTGTGGCAAAGAATTGCACAGATTCACCACCCTCTGGCTAAAGAAAAGTTAATGGTCACCATTGACCCGTCGAGCCAGAAGGGCCTGTTTCTGTGATTCCACGACAGTTCATAAAAAAGCAGCATCTTTGGCACGGCTGGAACTGCAGCAGCGTCACCTGCATTCATCCCCTGGGTTAAATACTCCCATTCAACAATGGCATTTGAACCCACAATCTACAGACATAGCATGATTCAATTAGCAGTGACAGCTATCCGAAGGAACTGAGACACTTTTAAACCAGTTACACAATTACATAAGGTAGACACAAAATGCTGGATTAACTCAGCGGGTCAGGCAGCATCTCTGGAGAAAAGGAATAGGTGACGTTTCAGGTCGAGACCCTTCTTCAGACTGAGAGTCAGGGGGGAGAGAAACTAGAGGTATGAAAAAGTTCAGAAGAAATCAGAGCCGGCACCAAAGACGAATTTGAGTGTGGCCTCATCCGAACAGTGGAGGAGGCCCAAGACAGAAAGGTCGGTGTGGGAATGGGAAGGGGAGTTGAAATGTTTGGCAACCGGGAACCTGGTTATCCATTTACTGGTTGGACCAAGTGTAGCCCACACCCAGCAAAGGACACTCTCACAGAATCCTCTGTCTGGGGGCTACATGGAAACCCTGAGCCAGATTGCCACCACCCCATTGAGATTGTCTCACCCTGCTCTACCCCCTCCCCCCCTCCACCAAGCAACTCATCACCCACCCAAAGGTCATGACCTTTCCCCACCCAACACCCTGACAACCGCCCCCGACCTAAAAAAACCCTGATCACCACTCCTGGCCTCCGCCAGCCATCAACGATGCTGAGCAATGCTACCCATCCAACACCTTCTCTTTCGGCAGCTCACTGTCAAACCCTGGGACTTTATGACTTCTTGTTCAGTCTGAGGTGCTGCCACAAATACTGTATAAGTTCTTTATGCTGTCAATATTGTGAAATGTGCATATCATGATCGTGACACACTGGGTCTGGAAAAGGAATCCGTCGGAACATTTCTCCTCTCTCCCCCCTCCTCCTACAATCCTTCCTCTGGCTTCACAATTCACACCTCTTCCAGCCTGTCTCACACCTTCTGATTTTATCACTGGCCTTTGTTCCAACCATCTGCCTATCAAGCCCCCCTCTCCTGTGTCCATCTATTACCTGCCACGCTCTGTCCTGTCTGTCTGCTCTTCCAGCTTTCTTCCCCACCCGCATCCCCACAGCCTGAAGAAGGGTCCCACCCTGAAGCGTCACCTATCCATATTCTCCAGAGATGCTGCCTGACCCCTGAGTTACTCCAGCATTTTGTGACCATCAGAACAGTGTCTGTAAAAGGTCAGGGGTCTCTGGTCTTATCTTGGTGTTCCGTCTGTGTCTTTTCTTACACTTTCAGGAGACACACTTTACGCTTGACAACAGTCAGAAGACGACTGATGGGTGTGAGTTGGGAGCACAGGAGGAATTAAGCTTCATGTCTCGCTAGCTGCTTGACCGTTATTGATTGGGAAACAGCAGAATTCTTGACCACGGGCAAGGCAGATTCCATCACTGGCCCCTCACTCTCAATAAGAGCTCAACATCCAGTGACTCAAAATCATGCTGCAATGCACAGTCTTAGTTTAGTATAGTTTAATAGACAATAGACAATAGAAAATAGGTGCTGGAGGCCATTCGGCCCTTCGAGCCAGCACCGCCATTCAATGTGATCATGGCTGATCATTCTCAATCAATACCCCGTTCCTGCCTTCTTCCCATACCCCCTGACTCCGCTATCCTTAAGAGCTCTATCTAGCTCTCTCTTGAATGTATTCAGAGAATTGGCCTCCACTGCCCTCTGAGTCAGAGAATTCCACAGATTCACTACTCTCTTACTGAAAAAGTTTTTCCTCATCTCAGTTCTAAATGGCCTACCCCTTATTCTTAAACTGTGGCCCCTTGTTCTGGACTCCCCCAACATTGGGAACATGTTTCCTGCCTCTAACGTGTCCAACCCCTTAATAATCTTATACGTTTCGATAAGATCTCCTCTCCTTCCATCCTTCTAAACTCTATTGCTACGCCACCGTGCTGCCCCATTGCATGTTGAGACTGTCAAAGTAGCACCAATTGGCATTGGTCCAAAGTTTTGTCCACTCACCACTTGCCCTCCCAGCTTAGTGCAGCACACAAGAAGCTCTCCCTGCAACTGCAGCTTCCTGCAATCTACTCACTCTGCACTTGTCTATTTCTCCACCTGTCTTGACAGAAAGTGCTGGAGGTACTCAGTGGGTCAAGCACATCTGTGGAGGGTCAACGGTCAATGGACAATGGTCAATGGTGCTTTATTGCCACATGTGCAAACGCACAGTGAAGTTCTTTTTTTGTAACAGTTGAGTAAAGTATTGCTGTACCTAAGCACAATCCCCAATTAGCAAATGGACAGAGACCGCATGCAAGAGGCGCCAGGTTTCGAGACCCTTCTTTGGATCTGAAACCTCATCCGTCCATTCCCTTCCGCAGATGCTGCTGGCCCACCAAGTTCCTCCAGCACTTTGTGTTTGGCTCTAGATTCCAGCAACCACAGTTTCTTGTGGCTCCATCTGCCTTGTGGTTCTGTTTGTTCCGTGATATGGAAGTGCCGTTGGCTGGTTTAACATGATTATCGTCCCTTTACTCAAGGCCCATAAGCATTTTTAGCACATAATTAAGGATTATAATTGCTGGCTTCTCAACTCAACATTCTCTGCCTCCACCCTCCCCTCTAACCGCTCTGCTGTCAATCCCAGTGGATGCCACAGCTGCACCTCCATCCCACCACTTGGGGAGCTGTTCACCAACACATGCAGAACCCGAGTATCCAAACTAACTAAGGGATTCCTTGCTCAGTACTGGCGTGCAATGTTCCTGATCAATATAGATTTTTATTTACTTAATCTTTGTAAAGTCTGTGGCGCTCCAAGAATGTTTTCTATGTTGGGATTCACTTTCACTTTGATCTTTGAGCTAGGCTAAAAGCGGTCCGATTTTGTAATGAAGTGGATTGTGAAGGTCAATGTGAAACCCCGTACAACCTAATCACAAACATATGGCATTATTCCCCATCTTACACCCGGTTACAATTATTAAAACATGGAAGTTTAAAGTGAAAATTCATCAGGCTGAGAAGCAATGGTTGAAAGGATTGGGTGGAAAGTACAACTCTCTGCAAGGTATATATTTTTTCCAACCCCTTGACTGGGTTTGAGGAGCAGGGAGAACTGTTTTGGCCATCATTTTTAATCTGAATTTGGAGCACTAAAACTGTTAATGGGATCTGTCCTCCATTCTCAAAAAGGTGACTATAGTTAGAGTCATAGAAACAGGTACGTAAATAGGATAGGTTTAAAGGGATATGGGCCAAATGCAGGCAGGTTGGACTTGTATATTGACCGACCAACATGCCCACCTGCCTGCATTTGGCCTATATCCCATTAAACCTATCCTATCCACGTACCTGTCCAAATGTTTCTTAAACGCTGTGATAACACCTGCCACAACTACCTCCTCTGGCAGCTCGTTCCAGAAACCTATCACGCTTTATGTAAAAAAAGTTGCCCTGAAAAAAGTTCCTATTAATCTTTCCTCCCTCACCTTAAACCAATGTCCTCTGGTTCTAGATTTCCCTGCCCTGGATAAAAGACTCTGTGCATTTACCCCGCTGAAAAAGCTAGCTCAGTAGTTTAGTTTAGTTTAGTTTAGTTTAGTTTATTGTCAACATGTACTGAAGTACAGTGAAAAGGTTTTGTTGCGTGCTAACCAGTCAGCGGAAAGACAATACATGATACAATTGAGCCAACCACAGTGTACAGATGCATGATAAAGGGAATAGCCTAAATAATGTTTAGTGCAAGATAAAGTCCAATAAAGTTCGATCAAAGATAGTCCGAAGGTCTCCAACAAGGTGGATGGTAGCTTAGGACTGCACTCTAGTTGTTGGTAGGCTGGTTCAGTTGCCTGATAATTGATTTAGACTTTTTTTAGATTTAGAGATACAGCGCGGAAACAGGCCCTTCGGCCCACCGAGTCCGCGCCGCCCAGCGATCCCCGCACATTAACACTATCCTACACACACTAGGGACAATTTTTTACATTTTACCCAGCCAATTAACCTACATACCTGTACGTCTTTGGAGTGTGGGAGGAAACCGAAGATCTCGGAGAAAACCCACGCAGGTCACGGGGAGAACTTACAAACTCCGTACAGACGGCGCCCGTAGTCAGGATCGAACCTGAGTCTCCGGCGCTTCATTCGCTGTAAGGCAGCAACTCTACCGCTGCGCCACTGTGCCGCCGTGCCACCGTTGCTAGGAAGAAACTGTCCCTGTATCTGGAGGTGTGCTGTTAACAGTGGATATAAGCAATAAACACTTGTTTTGACGGCACTCGCACTCCATACTTGAACACATACATGTAGCTCTGTGCAACACCACTCTGATTTCCACCAAAGGGGGCAATGCAGCCCCTCTAGCTGGAACCATTGCTGAAGCCTGCAGTTCCCAGCTTGCTCTAGAGGTGGAGCTCTCGCTGCTCTGGCTTCAACCACTTGCTAAACGTCCTCCTATCTCCATCCGTGGGCCACTCGCTGGGCACATTCAACTTTCTACTCATCTTTGTCAACGTTCGATTGTTGCAGAAGTGAAACCTTCAATTAAGCGACGGGCTTTCTCTTGAGTTGCTCAGCTTACTGGAGGTGGGAATTGTTCACCTGATTGAGGATGAATCACAGACCTGCACAAATGTGGCTCAGTTACTGCAGCCCCTTGAGTCTGCAATTCAATGGTTGAAGGGAACGAGGGGCACCTTCGGGCAACTTAGATACACATGGCCAGTTCAGGCATCTCACTCTCCCGCGGGTTGCACAGAACTTCCCACAGGCCAAAGTCATTGACAGATTTTACAGACTCAGACAGCACGGAGGAGATCTATATCAGTCTGAAGTCTGAAGAAGGGTCTCAACCCAAAACGTCGCCTATTCCTTTTCTCCAGAGATGCTGCCTGACCTGCTGAGTTACTCCAGCATTTTGTGTCTGTATCAGATCGTTACCTATGGAGCAGAAAGATGCCATTCAGCCCACTGAACCCAAAGCAAACCCCACCAGTCACCTCCTCCATTGCCAGAGTGAGGCCACAAACAAACCGGAGGAACAGCGTCTCATATTCTGCTTGGGGAGCTTAGATCTTAACGGTATGAGCATTGAATTCTCCAATGTTGGGTACCTAATCTGCAAACACCTTCATTCCTTCTTTCCCCACTGTCGCCCCTGTGCCCCACCGGGACTCACACTCATTTCTCCCCTTCCCCTCCCCTTCTACCTCTATTCCTCCCTCTGGCTTCACAATCTCACATCTTTTGTCTTTTCATCTCCGGCCCATGTCCAACCTGCCTATCAACCCTCTCCCAACCTCACCTGTATCCACCTATCACTCGACAGGCTTTGTCCTGCCCCTCCTGTTTTCCTGCTTTCAATCCCCACTCTTCCGCACCCCACCACAATAATCTAAAGAAGGCTCTTGACCCAAGACGTCACCTATCCATGTTCTCTAGAGATGCTGCCTAACTCACTGAGTTATTCAAGAACTTTGTGTCTTTTTTGGTAAGCTAGCGTCTGCAGTTCTTTGTAAATCCCAATATTTTACTAATTTCTCCATCACATACCCATTGACAGTTCCCCAGTTCTTCTGCCACTCACCTGCACACCAGGGGCAGAGAGGAGATGGGCAGAGATGAGAGGAGATGTGCGGGGCAATTATTTTATGCAGAGAGTGATACCTGGAATGAACTGCTCGGGGTGATGGTGGAGGCTGATACAATAGTGACATTTAAGAGGCTTTTAGATCAGCATGTGGATATGCAGGAGATGAAGGGATAAGGATCACGTGCAGGCAGAGGAGATAGATTTAACTTGGCATCTTGTTCAGCAAAAACATCGTGGGCCAAAGGGCATATTTCTACGCTGCACTGTTCTGTGTTCGGTGAAACTGAATGTTTTAGTTTTAGAGACGCAGCGTGGAAATAGGCCCTTCATCCCACCAGGTTCACTCCGACCAACAGTCACCCATGCTATCCCATGTTCTATCCTACATATTTGGGACAATTTATAGAAGCCAGCTAACATATAAACCTGTACGTCTTTGGAACGTGGGAGGAAACCGAAGCACCTGGAGAAAACCCAAGTAGTTACAGGAGAACGTACAAACTCTATACAGATACCATAGTCAGGATCGAACCTGGGTCTCTGACGCTGTAAAGCAACAACTCTATCACTACGCCACCCGCAGTGAAGAATCTCAGCTTCTGCTGTCTGTTTAACTGGTACTGAACATTTCTTACTTCAAGGAAATCATTCTCTCCATTGAGTCCATGCCAACACTCAAAACCATCCCATCAGTCTAATTCCCCACTTAATTCCCTGTAACTCATTAATTTTCACATGCCTATACCTTCCATCCTACTTTGTCCTGCACCTGCCCACTCTGGGCATAACTTACAATGGTCAATTAAACTACTAACCAGCAAATCTTTTTGATGTGGGAACAAACAGGGTGACTTGGACAGGTTGTGTGAGTGGGCGGATGCATGGCAGATGCAGTTTAATGTGGATAAGTGTGAGGTTATCCACTTTAGTGGTCGGAATAGGAAGGCAGAGTATTATCTGAATGGTGTCAAGGTAGGAAAAGGGGACGTACAACGAGATCTGGGTGTCCTAGTGCATCAGTCACTGAAAGGAAGCATGCAGGTACAGCAGGCAGTGAAGAAAGCCAATAGAATGTTGGCCTTCATAACAAGAGGAGTTGAGTATAGGAGCAAAGAGGTCCTTCTGCAGTTGTACAGGGCCCTAGTGAGACCGCACCTGGAGTACTGTGTGCAGTTTTGGTCTCCAAATTTGAGGAAGGATATTCTTGCTATTGAGGGCGTGCAGCGTAGGTTTACTAGGTTAATTCCCGGAATGGCGGGACTGTCATATGTTGAAAGACTGGAGCGATTAGGCTTGTATACACTGGAATTTAGAAGGATGAGAGGGGATCTTATCGAAACGTATAAGATTATTAAGGGATTGGACACGTTAGAGGCAGGAAACATGTTCCCAATGTTGGGGAAGTCCAGAACAAGGGGCCACAGATTAAGAATAAGGGGTAGGCCATTTAGAACGGAGATGAGGAAAAACTTTTTCAGTCAGAGAGTTGTGAATCTGTGGAATTCTCTGCCTCAGAAGGCAGTGGAGGTCAATTCTCTGAATGCATTCAAGAGAGAGGTAGATAGAGCTCTTAAGGATAGCGGAGTCAGGGGGTATGGGGAGAAGGCAGGAATGGGGGGTACTGATTGAGAATGATCAGCCATGATCACATTGAATGGCGGTGCTGGCTCGAAGGGCCGAATGGCCTACTCCTGCACCTATTGTCTATTGTCTATTGTCTATAAACTAGAGCACCCTGCCTTAATAACATAGAACATAGAAAGGTACAGCACAGGACGAGTTCTATATCCCTCCCCCTGCACATCCCTGCGGAATGATGTGCTGGTATTGGAGAGGGTCCAGAGGAGGTTTATGAGAAGCATCCCAGGAATGTTTGTGTTAAGATATGATGGGAGTTTGACAGCTGGAGTTTAGAAGGATGAGGGGGGACCTCATCAAAACTTACCGAATAATGAAAGGCCTGG
This sequence comes from Rhinoraja longicauda, assembly GCF_053455715.1. Lineage (NCBI taxonomy): Eukaryota > Metazoa > Chordata > Chondrichthyes > Rajiformes > Arhynchobatidae > Rhinoraja > Rhinoraja longicauda. Next base: position 40,113,764 of record NC_135963.1, on the reverse strand, counting down.
ATAGAGTGGATGTGGAGAGGATGTTTCCACTAGTGGGAGAGTCTTGAACCAGAGGCCATAGCCTCAGAATAAAAGGGCGTACCTTTAGAATGGCGATGAGGAGGAATTTATTTAAGTAGAGGGTGGTGAATCTGTAGAATTCATATCCACTGAAGGCTGTGGAGCCAAGTCAATTAATATTTTTAAGGCGGAGATTGACATATTCTTGATTAGGAAGGGTGTCAGGGGTTATGGGGAGAAGGCAGGAGAATGGAGTTGAGGGGTAAAGATAGGTCAGCCGTGATTGAAGGTGGTGTAGACTTTATGAGCCGATTGGCCTAATTCTGCTCCGATGAATTTATGAACATATCATGTGCCTCTTAAATGCCGCTATTTTGGCAGAGTATTCGCCTCTACCACTACCTCTGGCAGTGCAATCCTGGCACCCACCACCCTTTGTGTAAATAAACTTGCCCTGCCCATCTCCTTGAAACCTTGTCCCTCTTACCTCAAAGCACTGCCTTTTGGTCTTTGACATTTCCACTTTGGGATAAAAGTTCTGAATCTCTACCTTATCTTGAACCTTCAAACTAGTTCTTCCTTTTCCATCCCTTGCACTTGGCAGCAATTCTGCTTGAAATCTGCTCTAAAAACAGTGTGCGTCACACCCTGGGAATCCAGCTGTACTTTTGACTGTCTAGGTCCACACATCTTGATGGAAAGGATAATGAGTTTTGGCACACAGATTAAACATTTTTATTCTGTGGAATTAAGTGACATTCTACCAGCCGGGCAAGTCTGAGCTCAATCGAGTGACATGGGAAGACAAACAAGGGCGTAGCCATGTAAGGAACTAAACCAGGTGAGTAATCGTCTTCACTACTATGGGAAGGAGTACGGTTTCTGTTCTGATGTAAATAAGACCATGGGGTAATTGAAGATGAGCAGAAAATCTCTCCTGAACATGTTGGCTGCTTTAGAATACTAACTAGCTTTTGGAAATGGGCCATTAACTGGAACAAGACAGGGTCCAGGTGAGATGATGCAGTGCCAAGGGTGCATGGGTGAGCATCGGATGCAAGACGATGGGTGCTAGCTGATAATTAACCCTCCTTCCACGCATTATCCAGGCTTAGAAAGAGGAATGTGTGCAACATGGTATTGGGGGTAGGGTACTGACATAGATAGAAATTGATTGACAGACAGAAAGCAAAGAGTGGGGATAAATGGGTCCCTTTCAGAATGGCAGGCAGTGACTAGCGGGGTACCGCAAGGCTCGGTGCTGGGACCGCAGTTATTTACAATATACCTTAATGACTTGGATGAAGGGATTAAAAGTACCATTAACAAATTTGCAGATGATACAAAGCTGGGTGGTAGTGTGAACTGTGAGGAAGATGCTATGAGGTTGCAGGGTGACTTGGACAGGTTGTGTGAGTGGGCGGATGCATGGCAGATGCAGTTTAATGTGGATAAGTGTGAGGTTATCCACTTTGGTGGTAAGAATAGGAAGGCAGATTATTATCTGAATGGTGTCAAGTCAGGAAAAGGGGACGTACAATGAGATCTGGGTGTCCTAGTGCATCAGTCACTGAAAGGAAGCATGCAGGTACAGAAGGCAGTGAAGAAAGCCAATGGAATGTTGGCCTTCATAACAAGAGGAGTTGAGTATAGGAGCAAAGAAGTCCTTCTGCAGTTGTACAGGCCTCTAGTGAGACCGCACCTGGAGTACTATGTGCAGTTTTGGTCTCCAAATTTGAGGAAGGATATTCTTGCTATTGAGGGCATGCAGCGTAGGTTTACTAGGTTAATTCCCGGAATGGCGGGACTGTCATATGTTGAAAGACTGGAGCGACTGGGCTTGTATACACTGGAGTTTGGAAGGATGAGGGGGGATCTTATCGAAACATATAAGGTTATTAAGGGGTTGGACACGTTAGATGCAGGAAACATGTTCCCAATGTTGGGGGAGTCCAGGACCAGGGGCCACAGTTTAAGAATAAGGGGTAGGCCATTTAGAACTGAGATGAGGAAAAACGTTTTCAGTCAGAGAGTTGTAAATCTGTGGAATTTTCGGCCTCAGAAGGCAGTGGAGGCCAGTTCTCTGAATGCATTCAAGAGAGAGCTAGGTAGAGCTCTTAAGGATAGTGGAGTCAGGGGGTATGGGCAGAAGGCAGGAACGGGGTACTGATTGAGAATGATCAGCCATGATCACATTGAATGGTAGTGCTGGCTCGAAGGGCCGAATGGCCTACTCCTTGCAACACTCCCTCAACACTGGAGATGCCAGCCTAGGTCTTGTGTTCAAAACTCTCGAGCCCAGCTCCAAATGTCAGGGTTGGGAGTGAAACTCACAGAGGCTTTATTCTCAAATAGGTAAAGGACTCCCAACATTTTTTGGAGCAAAGGCAAAACATGATTCCAGCAAGGGAGAAAGGGTCTGAAGAAGGGACCCGACCCAAAATATCACCTATCCTTTTTCTCCAAGGATGCTGGCTGACCCATTGAGGTACTCCAGCACTATGTGTATATTTTAGATATAATCTAGCATCCACAGTTCTTTGTTTCTGCAAGGGAGAAAATGCATTTTAATCTTAGTCATAATGAGATACAGCATGGAATCAGGCACTTCCGCACAGCAAAGCCACACTGACCAGACTCCATTCTGTTAATTCTACATTATGTTTAGATGGTCAAGATCAGAAGCAAATGTTGGTGTACTTTACTCCATAACTAACAGCGGACATAGATTTTTCATAATATTGAAAATTTGCTTGGGACATAACTAATGAAAGTAAAGACCTCTGTGGACTAATGTTGATGGCTTTTCCAAATAAGAACTCCATAACATGTTCATAGTAGACCTACAAAGACAGCCAATGGGCAGATTATGTAATTACATTGACATTGCATGTTTACATGGGCAAAACACACTGCAAACACTGGCATGCCATCTCTGGACTGGAACTGCTCCATGTTGAATAAGCCATTAAGCCAAGCCTTCCCCACCCAAAACCACTTATAGTGATTGCTTGCTCAGCACGTCAATGTTAATTCCTATACCTAAACAGTGGTATTGCTTCGGGATGCACTTTACTGGTTGTAAACTCTGGCTTGTCATGAGATTAGAAAAGGTGCTAAAGATCATTTGTTTTTTAATAGGATCTTAAGAAAGCAAATATGACTCTGTATAATATAATAACAAGGATGGTAGTCTGCCAAAGACAGACACAAAATGCTGGAGTGACTTAGCAGGTCAGGCAGCATCAATGGAGAACATGAATAGGTTGATAGGATCCCATCTACATTCTCCAGAGATGCTGCCTGACCTGCTGAGTTACTCCAACAATTTGTATCTTTCTTCGACACCGTTTGAAGTGGGCGGCATATTGATTAATGGTACTGAGCCTAATGGAGAATGGTAGCATTATAGCCAAAGACCAGAAAGACCTGATGATGTGAGTTCAAATCCCACAGGCAATTTAAAGGTTTCAAAGGTTTCAATGGTCTTTTATTGTCGCATGTACCAATTAAGGTACAGTGATATGCAAATTATTTACATTCAAATAATTAAGTTATTTTTTTAAGATGGGGTGGCTAAGGTGAAACGACTGGATTGTTGAAAAAGAAGCCAACTGGTTCATTAATATTCATTAGTAACCATTTCCTTACTAAAAGTGATAAAGGCATGGCAGTGAGACATGATGACCCTTCAATTGGCTGGAGGATGCAGTTAAACTCCACACATACACTCTATGGGCAGTTTCTGTTATCAATATGGACAACTCGTTCACAGCTGGTAAAGCTGGAAACATGGCTTTGTGAATCAGGATTGCATGTGGACATACAACACCTTAAAATTCTTGGACGCAAACATATCCAGGCAGACGATATTTTATCATTCTAGCATATGATGAGCATTTGATGGCACTGGGCCTGTACTCTTTGGAGTTTAGAAGGATGATGGGGAATTCATTGAAAATTACCTAAAAGTGAAAGGTCTGGATAGAGTGGATATGGAGAGGATGTTTCCACTAGTGGGAGAGTCTAGGACCAGAGGGCACAGCCTCAGAATAAAAGGATGGAGCTTTAGAAAGGAGATAAGGAGGAATTTATTTAGCCTGAGGGTGGTGAATCTGTGGAATTCATTGCCACAGACAGTTGTGGAGGCCAAGTAGTTGGGTGTTTTAAAAGTGGAGATTGACAAGTTCTTGATCAGTAAGGGTGTCAAAGGTTATGGGGAGAAGGCAAGAGAATGGGGTTGAGAGGGAAAAATAGATCAGCCGTGTTTGAATGGTGGAGTAGACTTGATGGGCTGAATGGCCTCATTCTGCTCCTACCTCTTATGAACTTATGAAGTAGCGCCTGTATTCTGTGCTGTCAGAACCAGAATCTGGGTCAAGGGTGGTGAAAGGGTTAAAAGGGGTGAACAGATTCTGAAACCGGGCAAGTCTGCCTGGTGCTTCCAGGACTTCACCTCTGCTGGGAGAACAAACATGCCATTTCCTGCACATTCTCCGATGTGCTACGGCTCGGCAGGGTTTGGATCCAGTTGGAAGCCATTCACCACCCCCCCCCCCCACCACCCCCGCCCCCCCCAATCCCCACAATCAATCCCACTCCTTCATTCTCCCACAACCATAAAAGTAAGAGCTTTGTCTTCCTTGAGGAGTTTCACAACTTCCTGACCTGACAGGTATCCCACTTGGCCCACGGCAGCAGGATTAGTTTTCACAGGCTCCAGTCAAGAGGCAAGCCCCACAGACACGTCACGCTGAGCTGCTGCTCTGTTTTGGTAGCTTTGATCAACTGACCATCAATCACTCTCACTTTCTCCTCAGTTTGAATTATGTCGATCATTTAGACAGGGAGCAGCACTGACTTCCAGCACATTCAGATACCAATACATTGTATTTAAACATAGGATTTACTTTCCCAGTGTGAATGCACAACCTCATTACAGCATCAGTATCTAACCAGAAACTACCACTCCACATACATGCCCTTTATTGTAACGTCAACACCAATACATGACCCAACATGGACTCCAGCCTCCCATCATTATCAACCTTCTTGACATTACACAAACTAACATTGAACACTTAAAATTCAGTAACTAGAAAACCACGTTAAAACTGAGACACAAGATCCAGCATTAATAAATTGTCTCCAATAATTAAAAGCTAAAAGAAAGAGAACTGGCCTCGCAAGTTAATTTTCAGTTCCAAGAAGTAGGGTGGCACAGGGGCACGTCGGTAGAGTATCTGCGGTACTAACCTTCATTAGTTTTCAGCAGAATGGAGTTCAATATTACCTACAAATAATCCAACTTAACATTAATACCATGGAGCGCAACATTATCGACAGTCCAAGACTAAACAGTGTTGTCTGACAGGACAATATCAATAGCTTGACACAATAGACAATAGACAATAGGTGCAGGAGTAGGCCATTCGGCCCTTTGAGCCAGCACCATCATTCAATGTGATCATGGCTGATCATTCTCAATCAGTACCCCGTTCCTGCCTTCTCCCCATACCCCCTGACTCCTCTATCCTTAAGAGCTCTATCTAGCTCTCTCTTGAATGCATTCAGAGAATTGGCCTCCTCTGCCTTCTGAGGCAGTGAATTCCACAGATTTACAACTCTCTGACTGAAAATGTTTTTCCTCATCTGCGTTCTAAATGGCCTATCCCTTATTCTTAAACTGTGGCCCCTGGTTCTGGACTCCCCCAACATTGGGAACATATTTCCTGCCTCTAACGTGTCCAACCCCTTAATAATCTTATATGTTTCGATAAGATCCCCTCTCATCCTTCTAAATTCCAGTGTATACAAGCCTAGCCGCTCCAGTCTTTCGACATATGACAGTCCCGCCATTCCGGGAATTAACCTAGTAAACCTACGCTGCATGCCCTCAATAACAAGAATATCCTTCCTCAAATTTAGAGACCAAAACTGCACGCAGTACTCCAAGTGCGGCCTCACTAGGGCCCTGTACAACTGCAGAAAGAACTCTTTGCTCCTATACTCAACTCCTCTTGTTATGAAGGCCAACATGAAAGAAAGACACAGTATTATATTGCACATGCCATCATCAGCAGTAACATTGAGTGCACTATCTATCAGTGAATGTTAATGTCATAGCACCATGGGATAGAACTCGACTATTTTATCCTTTGAGCCGTCTCCACCATTTCAAGGAAATGAGGGCTGATCAACCAACTGACCCAGTCCTTGGTCTACATCCCATAACAGTGGTGCAGCAGTAGAGCTGTGGTGCCAGAGACCTGGGTTCGATCTTGACTATGAGTGCTGTCTTTGCTGAGTTTGTACATTCTCCCCGTGACAACGTGAGTTTTCACTGGGTGCTCTGGTTTCCTCCTACACTCCAAAGACGTACAAATTTGTAGGTTGTGTAGGATGGAACTGCAGATGCTGGTTTACACCAAAGTTTACACACAAAATGCTGGAGTAACTCAGTGTGTCAGGCAGTATCTCTGGAGAAAAGGAATAGACGACATTTCGGGTCGAGACCCTTCTTCAGACGGATCTGTAGAAGGGTCTCTACCCAAAACATCGCCTATTCTTTTTCTTCAGGGATGCTGCCTGACCCACTGAGTTGCTCCTGCATTTTGTTTATCTTCAGGTTTGTAGGTTAATTGGCTTCTGTAAAAAAAAATTGTAAATTGTCCCTTGTGTGTCGGGTAGTACTAGTGTACAGGGGTGATCGCTGGTCGGTGTGATCCCGTTGAGCCGAAGAGCCTGTTTCCACGCTGTATCTCTAAAGTCTAAAGTAAAGTAAACAGCTTCAGTGACCCAACATTTGCTGATCTCAGGTTTAAAATCAATAACTGAGTTGGCAATAGTTGTAATTTGGAGAGAAGTGATCTCACACCCCTGCCATCCCTTGTGTTTTGAAGCGTTTCCCAACCTCATTTCAGAACAGTCTTGCGTTAAATTTTCCACTCACTCTCTTCCAATCCAGGCCACTCCAATTGGAAGAAATAAATATTTATTTTGAGAACCTTGATTTATTTTTAAACTTCCAAATCCTTTGGGAACATAGCCTTATTGTAGAGGTCAGGTGTCGTCCCGGTAAAAACCTCCTCCGACCTTTCCACAGCTTATGTAACTTCTATAATTGTAGTGCACAGACTGTTCACTAATGCCGAGTGATCTAACCAGGGATTTGACCCACAGCCCTTTAAGAGATAAAAGTCAACATTCAAACAGCCTTTTGTGCCCATGACAATTCAATCTTGTTAATCTGTTCGTATCGCTTTGTAATGTAATCCTTTCATCTACACTCCTCAAGATGTTGCCAATTTTTGTGTCACCGGCAGACTTTGATATGTTGCGGTTTTTTCGCAGCACCTAAGTTGTTTATAGGAGTGGCGAATGGTTACGGCTCCAACAGAGATTGTTGTAGGTCAACACCAGTCATGTTCTTCCAACTCGAGTGCCGATTCAGTGGAATAGTATCATGCAAACATACCCTGGCAGAGAGTACTAACGTCTAGAAAGGAAGGTTATCAAATTAACTATTGGGCAGCATGGTGGCGCAGCGGTAGAGTTGCTGTCTTACAGCGCATGAGACCCGGGTCCGATCCCGACTATGGGTGCTGTCTGTGCAGAGTTTGTGCATTCTCCCTGTGACTACATTAGTTTTCTCCGGGTGCTCCGGTTTCCTCACATACCCCAAAGACCTACAGGTTTGTAGGTTATTAGGAAAAAAAACTGCAGATGCTGGTTTAAATCGAATGTAGACACAAAATGCTGGAGTAACTCAGCGGGTCAGGCAGCATCTCGGGAGAGAAGGAATGGGTGACGTTTCGGGTCTTCTTCAGTCTGAAGAAGGGTCTCGACCCAAAACGTCACCCATTCCTTCTCTCCCGAGATGCTGCCTGACCCGCTGAGTTACTCCAGCATTTTGTGTCTACACTCGGTTTGTAGGGTAATTGGCTTTGGTAAAGATTCTAAATTGTCCCTATTGTGTATGTGGGACAGTGTTAGTGTACGGGCATCGCCAGTCGGCACGGACTCGGTGGGCCAAAGGGCCTGTTTCCGTGCTATATCTCTAAACTAAACTACACTATTGTGTGTGCGTGTGCGTTACATAGGTACTCATACATGAACATACACAAAGAGTGGGGTGATCTAATAGAAATTCTTATATTTACAAAGCTGCTTCACAGGGTAGCTGCAGAAAAAATGTTTACATTTGGTGATAAACCCTAAGTCATTGAAAAACCACTAGGAAACTAGAGCGAAAAATCTAGGGTAACGAATCTGTGGGATTCATTGCCATTTGGCTGTGGAGGCTAAGTCATTGGGTATCTTTAAAGAAGAGATTGATAAGAGAGAGATTCCACCGGGTGGCGCCATCAGCGATGGCAGCCTCGCCAACGGTCTGCCTGTCTTTTAGTTTTTTTTGGTATTTTTTGTGTATTCTAAAAAGTATCTCTGGTCTGTGTTATGTGGGGGGTGGGGGAGGGGGTGGGGGGAAACCTTTTTCAAATCTCTTACCTTGCCGGAGATGCGATTGTTTTCCGAATCGTATCTCTGGTCGCACTGCGGCCTAACATCATGGAGCTGGTGGCCTTGCTCGAGACTGACTTTGAGCCCCACCGTGGGGCTGTGGACTTACCATCGGACCTGCGATCCCTTGCCTGGGATCAACGCTCCAACTGCAGCCTGAGGATTTCACCATCGATGAGCTCGCAGTCTCGGCTAGAGACTGATGTTGGGAAGCTCCAAAGTCGCAGATGTTCGACTAGCCCCGACCCAGGGTCCGCTCGCCCGGTGCGGGGGGAGCTGAGATCCCTCCAATGCGGGAGCTTGATCGCCCCGACACGGAGGGCCCGATCGCCGGCTATGGAAGCCAAGATCGTCCCGTCCACGGAAGGCTCGAGACCCCCAACCGCGGGAGAACAAACAAGGGAAGAGATTGAACTTTCTTTTCGCCTTCCATCACAGTGAGGAATGTGGAGGAGACACTGTGGTCGATGTTTATGTTAAAATGTATTTTGTGTGTTTTGGTGCTTTTTATTGGTTTGACTGTATGGCAAATCAAATTCCTTGTATATTGCAAAATATACTTGGCTAATAAAGTATGATTATGATGATGATTGTGATAAGTTCTTGATTAATAAGGGCATCAAAGGTTATGGGGAGAAGTCAGGAGAAGGGGGCTGAGTGGGAAAAATAGATCAGCCACAATTAAATGACAAAGCAGACTTTAGACTTTAGCTGCCGAGAACAAAGGGGGGCAGTCGAAAACAAAGGGGGACCGACCGGGCAGGGGGCAACCGAGAACAGAGGGGGACCGGGCAAGGGGCAACCGAGAACAAAGGGGGGCAGTCGAGAACAAAGGGGAGCCAGGCAGGGGGCAATCGAGAACAAAGGGGGCAGTCGAGAACAAAGGGGGGCCGGGCAGGGGGCAATCGAGAACAAAGGGGGACCCGGCAGGGGGGAACCGAGAACAAAGGGGGACCGACCGGGCAGGGGGCAGTCAAGAACAAACGCCACGTGCAGCAACAGGCCGAAGATATGACTCTCTGGTGAACTTTTGTAACTTTGTTGGCGCCAAATTGTGTACCGCCAAGGTGAGGTCTGCTACATGATTTTACCAGGTTGTAAGCAAAACAAAGCATTTCACTGTACCTAGGTACATGTGACAGTAAAGTATCAGTGAATGACTGATGGTCACCTCCGACTATGATTTGGACTTGAATATGTGACCCCATGGATCTGTTTGACTTCCACTTTTCCAAACTTTTTACCATTATAATAAATTCTGCTTTTTATTACCATTATAATAAATTCATTGTAATAAATTCTCTTTCTGAACACAGATTGATAAACTCACATCTACCTGAACTGAACTGAGTCTGAAGAGGTGTCTCGACCCGAAACGTCACTATTCCTTTTCTCCAGAGATCCTAACTGACCCATTGAGTTACTCCAGCTTTTTGTGTCTATCTACCTAAACTGAAATCTAGCTGCCATAGTTTTGTTCACTCACTCTGTTGGATCTTGCATATGTTGTACTGAAAGGCAGTTAAGTTCAGTGTTAGAATGTGTTAATGTTGTGGCACATGCCAATATTAATTCATAAATGTGCTTGTGTATTGATATCAAACTGAGTTATTATTAGTGTGTAGTCTTTGCTTGTGTATAGCTTTCTTGGATCAATCATGCCTGCATAAGTGTTAACATGGTGAATGTAACAGGATCATAGTTTTATATAGTAAAGGCTCAGCTATTCCTCAATTCTATTTATGTAATCTCTTTCAAACGGGTATCTGACTGGTCTCATTAACCAACTCTTACTCCACAGCCATAAAGATTCCTTGTAGTGGATTATGTATCCAATTCCCTCTTCTATGATCCAATTCTACTATTAAATCAGCTTCCACCACCCCTGGCAGTGCATTACAGATCAATACAACTTGCTGCAAAAAAAAACTTTCATTGTCGCCCACGGCTGTTAAACTAATTAACTAAAATTAGTTTAAATCTCGACAGTGTAGATTCACCAGAACAATGCAATCCAAAGGGGCATTGTCGCAGTGGCAGAGTTGTTGCCTTACAGAGCCAGAGACCAGGGTTCAATCCTGACCACAGGCGCTGTCTGTGCCTTCTTCCCGTGTGTGTTGATGTGTCTAAGATATTTTTAAACTCCTTTTGCTTTAGTTATATTTTAAATATTTCAAAATGTTTCTATATTTTAATGGACTTCATATTTTTCTGATGTAGGTCTTTGACCTGAAATGCTTCTCTCTCCGCAGATACTGCCTGACTTGCTAAGATTTTCCAGCAATTTCTGTTTTTAGAATCATAGTTATACAGCGCAGAAACAGGCCCTACAGCATAACCATGCTAATAACCAAGATGTCCCATCTAAACTAGTCCCATTTGCCCACGTTTTCCCATGTCCCTCTCAATCTTTCCTATCTAGGTATCTGCCCAAATGTCTTTTAAATGTTGTTATTGTACCTGCCTAAACTACCGCCTCCGGCAGCTCGCTTCACATACCCAGCACCCTCTGTGTGAAAAAATTACTCCTCAGGTTCCTATTAAATCTTTCCCATTTCACCTTAAACCCGTGCCCTGTATCTCTTGATTCGCCTAACCTGGGAAAAAGACTCGCCCGAGCAATTCCCCTCATGATGTTATACACCTCTGTAAGATCACCCCCTCAGCCTCCTACACTCCAAGGATTCAAGTCAAATCTCTCCGTAGAACATAGTCCCTCATGTCCTGCCAACATCCTCATAAATCTCTTCTGCACACTTTCTAGCTTAATGGTATCTGGGTGGCCAAAACTGAACACAATACTCGAAGTGCACCCTCAGCAATGTCTTGTACAACTGTAACACAACATCTAGACTTCTATATTCAGTTTTTGTTTACTTTTTATTGAATGTAAGATCAATTCTAATTTGTTTTTAGGATGACATGCTTAATGTTAATGCATTTTAACACGTCACTCCGTGTCAGACCCTCACTTTGATGACGGCATCCCCATTTACAATTTATTTTACCGAAGCCAATTAACCTACAAAGCTGTAGGTGTTTGGATTGTGTGAGGAAACCAGAGCACCCAGAGAAAACCCACGTGTTCACAGGGCGAACGTACAAACTCCATATAGACAGCACCAGTAGTGAGGATCAAACCCCAGGTCTTCGGCGCTGTAAAGACAGCAACTCTACCGCTGCCAGACTCATGACCGAAGCAGCTCAGTGACACGGGGCAGCTGGTGGAGAGAACTTGGCGTGAGTGATCTTATGGAATAGGCTCGATGTTAGAGGGAACCCAGAAAAACAGGAGTAGATCACGTAGCTCCTCAAGCATTAGACGGTGGCTAATGTGTAACTTTCTGTCTTTAAACAAATGAACATTTAACTTTCTAACTACTGAGAGCGCAGTCTTGGTTTCCCCACCTCACATTGTAATTCAACTGTACGTCCGTCAATCCACACTACACTCTTTCTGAGGTCAATGTATCCCTCAGTGTGTTTGATCCCATAGTGTTTGAAGCTCACAGCATTCATCAGTGTTAAGGCTTTATAAGGCACTGGTCAGACCACATTTGAAGTATTGTGAGCAGTTTTGGGCCCCATATCTGAGGAAGGATGTGCTGGCATTGGAGAGGGTCCAGAGGACGTTTACAAAACAATCCCAGGAATGATTGGAGAAGGAATTTCTTTAGTCAGAGGGTGGTAAATCTGTGGAATTCATTGCCACAGAAGGCTGAGAAGGCCAAGTCTTTGGGTATTTTTAAGGTGGAGTTTGACAGATTTGTGCTTAGGAAGGGTGTCAGGAGTTATGGAATGGGGGTGAGAGGGAAAGATAGATCAGCTATGATTGAATGGAGGAGTAGACTCAACGGGCCGAATGGCCTAATTCTGCTCCTATGACATAAACATGAACTTATTTTGCTAGCCTAATGAGGACTTCATAAAGTAACAAAACATGTTGAGTTTAAAGGTCAGGGTTTGGTTCTGCTACTTGTCTAAGAAATAACAAATGTTTATGTTTGCATTCTCCTTGTATTACCAATGCTTTTAACTTTACACCATTTTGAAAGTACTGCGTTTCATCCTCTTTAAATCCAAAGTGGTTGACCTCACATTTACCTGTCCTGAACTCCACCTGCCTGTGTTGCAATTCATTTAATACTGTTAATAGCTCTCCGTAATTGAGAGATTGCTCACAATGCCACCCAGTTTGGTGTCCGATGCTAACTCAGATATGTGGCTTTCTAGCTCATCAGTTCCTCATTAAAAACTACAGTGCATAGTTGTGGCTCCAACACAGATCTGTAATAAAATCCACAAGTTACATCCTGCCAGTTAAAGAACCTTTCCTGTCCTCTCTTGCTCCTCTAACTTGCTAACCTCCTCTATTCTGTGCAAGTTAAGTTCTGTTTGCAATCATTTTAAAGAGCTGTTGTAGAATGCTTCCTGGCCTGTAAATAGCAAATATGGATGCGTCCTCTCCATTCTTTATGTCCTCCTCAACCTAGTCCAGGTTTCTCAGTCCATCCGAGTCTCACCAGTCAACTGGAAATATTCAGGTTGTCCGGGCATTCATTCCTTAATTATAGACTCAAGTACCTGTAATTTCCTAAAGGACTTAAGTCAAAGTTTACACTGCAATTGTTTAGTCCAAATACTTCACAGAGGCGACAAAGAGCAGGAACGAACGTGTCCCTGAACTCATGAAGTCAGTCCAGAGTCCCGACTGGAGCTGGGGTCCAAGTGTACGTTGGAAGTGGGGTCTAGAGTGTGGTTTGGGGTTGTGGTCTGCAGTGTGGGGTGGGGTTGGGGTCTGGAGTGTGGCTGGGAGTTGTGAATCTGAAATAAAAACACAAGGTGCCAGAAACACTCAGCAGGTCAGGCAGCATATGATGAAGTAGAAACGCACTTTCGGTTTCAGGCTGAAGACCAGAATAATCTTCTTTAATCTCTGTCGAGAAGAGTGAAGTTTGACGTTTTGTCCCAATCTTTGTGAAGAACACCTAATGCTTTCCTGTCCCACATTGTTGGGAGTGGGAATATTGGATAAGTGTTATTGGCCAAGTATGTACATGTACAAGGAATGTGCCTTGGTGCTCCGCTCGCAAATAACAACACGACATACAGTAAACAATTAAGAATAAAACATTAAAACATTAAGAATAAAACATTATAGTTTAAACATGTGAATGAAATAAAATACCAGAGCAAAAGGAGGCTACAGACTGTTGGTTATAGGCTACAGACTTTTGGTTACATTGGATGAATATTGGATCATCGGAGCTGATTGGGCATGAAGGAAGGTGAATGTATTCCAACTTGATGTGGATACAGACTTCCTACCAATTAGTCCACATCTACAGTTCACTTTCTTAGCAACTAAAGGCAAGATGAGACTTTGGTAAGCTTTGCCTCAGCTTTCTCTTCATTTCTCTTCCAAAGTTGAACATTGCAGAACTGATGAATTAATTTTCGACTCATATGCTAACCTTGGTTTAATTCCCAATGCTAGACAACCAATCCATGACTATTCATTGGCTGTGATAGATAATGTCCATTCACTTCTCTTCTTCACACCACTGTGTCCCCAATTGTAGGATTGCATGTAAAGGGTGGCGCAGTGGTAGAGTTGCTGTCTTTCAGAGCAAGAGACCCAGGTTCGATCTTGACTACGGGTGCTGTCTGAACGGAGTTTGTACGTTTTCCCTGTGACCTTGTGGATTTTCTCCAGATGCTCCGGTTTCCTCCCACACTCCAAAGACGTACAGCTATGTCAATTAATTAGCTTCGGTAAAGTTGTAAATTGTCCCTAGTGTTTTGGATGGTCCTAGAGCACGGGGTGATCGCTGGTCAGCACTGACTCCTTGGGGCGAAGTTTCCATGCTGTATCTCTGAAGTCTAAAGTCTAAATTGTTTTAATTAGAAACTGCCAGAACAGACTATTTTCCACGATATCCCCCATCCCTACATTTGTTGCCTGCAGGCGAATAGCACCGGCTCAGGAAACCACCATGGTCAGCACGGATGAGTTGGGCCGAAGGGCCTGTCTTGTGCTATATCTCAATAACTACGAAATCAGGGCTAAACCAAACTGGATTTTGTAAAAACAAAGTCAGAGAGAACGAGATTAGGATTTTTGATGAATCGGAATGAGATGATGTACTGGAGGGATGTAGGGGTGGGAGAAAGTGTGTTTAGGGGCAGTGAATGGGACAGTGTAGGATGCACAGAATCATACAATAGTGTAGCACACAGTAATCTACTTGATCCACAGTTACTTCTATGTCTCAGTCTTCCTTCATTTACTTCCATTTTGGCTCCCATCCAATTGCCTTTTGAACATATACATGGTTCCTTCCAGTCATACGTTCTAATTGAAAACTTGGTCTATACAAGAATCTTTTTTTCCTGATGTCCCAGGTTTCTCTTTGCTGAAAACATCTAGTTATTGATCCATTGGTCACTCTTCACCCTCTCAAAGCCCAGCGGCCCCTGTCATATCTCTTCCGAGCCCTTCCCTCCTCCAGAATGAAAGAGTGCAATATTGTGCTTCCTGAGCCATTCCAACGTTTTCTGTTTTTATCCCAGCTCCCACCAGTTTCCCCCAGAGTCATTCCACTAAATCTTTTCTGTGCCCTCACTAAAACCTTCACGTCCTGGTGTGGTACCAGAACTGGACACAATTCCCAGCTATTGTTTTATATATGTTCAGCCCAACTTCCTGATCCCTTGACCTCTCGCCTTCTCTTTATGAAGCCTAATATCCTGTATTATTTATTGGTTGCTTTGTTAAACATGCCTTCTCTTGCACTGTTAAAGGTTTGTACATAACCTCACACAGGGTGTGTGTTCATATGCCCTCCATTTAATAAACATTTGTCCTCATTTTCCCTAAGATATATCACCTCGTGCTTTCCTGTATTGAATGCAATCTGTCATGAATATGCTTATTTAGTATCACTGACAGCCTCTTACAACCTTCCTCACTTTTATTAGACTTTCATGCTTTCTACGAAATTGTGCTCTGGACCTCATTAATATTTACCAAAAACAGCAGTGGGAACAGGAAGATACCACTGTGTAGCTCTCACCCGTCCAAACTTTGTCTACATATTGATTGAAGAAGGGTCTTGACCCGAAATGTCACCTATTCCTTTTCTCCAGAGATGTTGCCTGACCTGCTGAGTTACTCCAGCTTTTTGTGTCACCCTTCACTACAACCTTCTATTTTCTCGCCTTCAGACACTTTTGTATCCCACCTGCTTCTTCTTTCCCAGGACACAGGTCTGATGTGCGATTTCTATACAAACACCATTTGCAAGCTTATAAACATAACCTCAACCACGCTGCCCTTAGCCACTCTCTCAGTCATCCCATCAAAGAACTTCATCAAGTTAGTCAAATGCAATTTTCCCGAACAATCTGTGCTAAAAAAAATTTATTAGTTCATACTTAGAGCAAGTGACTGTTGAATTTCTTTCAGGTTATAGGAAAGAGGACATTAAGTTGGAAAGAGTGCAGAGAAGATATATGAGGATGTTGCCAGTACTAGAAGGCCTGAGCTATGGGCGGCACGGTAGCGCAGCGGTAGAGTTGCTGCATTACAGCGAATGCAGCGCCGGAGACTCAGGTTCGATCCTGACTACGGGTGCTGCACTGTAAGGAGTTTGTATGTTCTCCCCGTGACCTGCGTGGGTTTTCTCCGAGATCTTCGGTTTCCTCCCACACTCCAAAGACGTACAGGTATGTAGGTTAATTGACTGGGTAAATGTAAAAATTGTCCCTAGTGGGTGTAGGATAGTGTTAATGTACGGGGATCACTGGGCGGCACGGACTTGGAGGGCCGAAAAGGCCTGTTTCCGGCTGTATATATATGATATGATATGATATGATATGAAGTGTCGGGCAGGCTAGGACTCTATACCTTGGAATGCAAGAGGCTGAGGGGTGACCTTTTTGCGATGTATAAAATAAAACACTGAGGGTCTTCTTTTCTTCTGGGGATGATCACTTACAACTTGCCTCCGCAACCTGGCGTAAATCCTGATGAATAACTGAGAACCTTGTTTTAACTCGGCCCTGATTCCACCCAGCGTCACACTCTCCCTCAAAGCTGCAGAGCAACGACAAGGTTGCCATGGAAATAAAAAGGGGGCATAGGGTACTTATACAGGGTGTGTGGTGTGGATTCCATAGGGCAGGGAAGTGAAACAGACAGGGTGAGCCCAAGATCAGGCGACACTGGTACACACAAGAACACTTTGTCGATTTTGTGATCCTTTCTCTTCAAAATAAATCTGTCATGGAAATTCTATTGTGGAGTGTGTACTATGCAAATGAATTTAATCAAAAATCGCAACTGAACTCCTTACTTTGCTGTTTCGACACCGCGCTGAATTTACTCCATAACATATGAGTCACTTAGATGCTGAGGTGCCCTGACATTAGAGATGGCATCAACTCGAGCAAGTCACATGGAGTTATAGAGTTGTACAACATGAAAACAGGCCATTCATCCCACCATATCTACACCGACCAGTGGGCACCCATATGCTGCCCCTAATATGGCAAATATTTCATGCAGTCTGCACTATCAATAGCCCTCATCATTTTGTATGCCTTAATCACGTCCCCTCTTAATCTCCTCTATATCAGGAAAAACAGACTTTGCCCCTCCTGTCTTCCTCACATTTGAGACACTCCATCCCAGGCAACATCTTGGTGAATCTCCTCTGCATCCTCTTCAGTAATATTGTGTCTTTGCTGCAGTGTGGTGACCAGAACTGCACGCGGTACTCTGAGCGAAGTCTGAACAATGTTTTATGAAGTTCGAGCATAACCACCAAAAAATGCAGAGAATTGGGGACGCAGCCCAAACACTACACAAACCAACCTCCCTTCCATTGACTCCATCTCCTCCTCACACCGTCTCTGCAAGGCCACCAGCATAATCAAGGACGAATTGCCACCGGCCACTCCCTCTTCTCCCCTCCCCCGGCAGGCAAAAGGTATAGAAATGTGAAATCGCACACCTCCAGATTCAGGGACAGTTTCTTCCCAGCTGTTATCAGGCAACTGAACCATCCTACCAACAACTAGAGAGCAGTCCTGAACTACCATCAACCTAATTGGAGACCATTGGACTATCTTTGATTGGACTTTACTGGTTTTATCTTGCACTAAACTTTATTCATGTTATTCCCTTTATCATGTATCTGTACACTGTGGGCGGCTCAAATGTAATCATGTATTGTCTTTCTGCTGACTGGATAGCACAAAACAAAAAAGCTTTTCACTGTACCTCAACTAAACTCAAACATTCCTGTTTTAACGCTCAGTGCCCTAACTAATGAAGCCCGGCATCCCAAATGCCTATTTAACCCCATTATCTAACTGCATTGCCAACTTCAATGATCTTTGATTTGGATGTGCTTAATGTCACCTGCTAAATGTAAATAGCTGAGTGGCTCAAACCATCGAACAGGAGGTCCTCACTAGGTGGCAATGCAAAGCTTAAAAGGGACCAGCCTGGCCCAATTGGAAGCCTTGCATTTGAATCCTCCTGAAAGGACTTCTCCTTTAAGACTTGATTCACTGCCCGCTCTCCTCCCAAGGATGTGGGGGATTGGTGTGTTAATAGGCCATTGTAAATAGTCCCAAGTATGTAAGTGAGTGGTAGAATCTGTGGGATATTTAAGGACGTAATGTTTAGTGTTAAATGATACTTGATTGTCAGCAAACACTAGGTGGGCCAAAGGGCCTATTTCCGAACTGTTTGACTCCATCACTTCCACCTTCTACGCATATTGATGCACCCTGGAGTTACATGATACACAATTTTTAACAGAGTGACAACCTTAATGACGTCATGGTGGCACAATGGTAGAGCTGCCATCCCACAGCCTCACAGACCTGCGCTCGATCCTGACCACCGGTGCTGTCTGCATTGAGTTTGTACGTTCTCCCTGTGACCACGTGGGTTTTCTCCAGGTTCTCTGGTTTCCTCCCACACTCCAAAGACGACGGGTTTGTAGGTTAATTGGCTTCGGTAAAATAAATTGTAAATTGTCCCTGCTGTATCTCTAAAACTGAAACTAAAACCAAAAAACTTAAAATACCAAATATTGTTCATAAATATTATTACAGATAGTCAAGTGTTCTTCTTCATTCAAATGGAAATGAGTGTGACTGCATGAAATATCTGATCACAAATGTAACATTGTGGACATGTTGGACACACACACACACTTCCAAAGCTCCCTGGCTCATGTGCATTACACGGCACACCGCATGTCACTCCACTGTAGACCGGTAACCACAGGCTAATAATGCCACAGATGCACAATGTACGAATGGAAGAATAATAAAACCAGTGATGGGGGTTGGGTGGTAGTAGATGCAACCTGAGAATGGTCAAGGGTTAATAGGAACCAGTGTTCAAAATAATCCAGTCACAGCCCTGATCCCCACAGCTTGTTGTCCGCTGCAGAGTAAAGGCCTTTTACAATGCAACAGCAAATACAGATATCTGCTCCACAAATCAAACAGGTCACCTCTCAGGTTAAAGCCATCTGCAACACTGTCGGTAGCTCACACACTCCACATCTGCAGTGCAAAATTCAGAGAAGGAACTGACCACACACACGCGCACGCGCACGCACGCACGCACACACGCACATAAACACACGCACACACGCACACAGACACATACATACACACACACAGGCACACACACAGGCAGCACACACACAGCCACACACATTCTCTGAGGCCAAGGTGTAGACAACAAACACACCTAAAGACACACACACTGACACAGACACACACACATGCCGAGGCCAGGGTGGAGATACCCCAATTCACAACGAACACACCTAAACAGATACACACACATTAATATACACACACACAGACATGCACAGACATGCCCAAAGACTCACGCACACATACACAAGCACACACATTCATGCACACCCATTCACACATGCATTGAAGCACACTCATTCACGCACATACATTTGCACACACACATTCATAAACACACATATACATTTGATACACACACACACACACACACAGAAACAGCATGCACAGATGGACACACACACACACACATATATTTGTATGTGCACACTTTTTTATTGAATCATTCATCAGGATCTAACTGTTGCTGGCAAGGCCAGCATTTATGTTCCAACCCAACTTGCCCTTGAAGAGGTAATGATGAACTGCCTTAGAACATAGAGCAGTACAACAGAGGAACAGGCCCTTCGGCCCGCAATGTTTTTGCTGAATATGTTGCCACGTTAAATTGATCTCGTCTGCCTGTACATTATCCACGTGCCTATCTAAAAGCCTCTCAGAATGACACTATCGTGCCTTCCTGAACTGCTGGTCCTTCTGTGCAGGTCATCCCACACAACTGCTAGGGAGGGCGTTCCTGGAGTTAAACCCGGCAACGATAAAGGAACAGCAATATATTCCCATGGCAACAGTGTTAAAAATGTGTTGCACACAGACTGGTATTATTGTGCATGTCCAGTGCTCATGTATGAATGAGTATGGTGTGCTCACAAGTTATGTGTTGGATCTGCAGTAAATCTGCAGCAACCTGATCACCCTTGCATCAATTGCAGACACATTGAAAACATGCACTGTGCAATTGAATTTGAGATCCATTCCTTCACCTCTCAATAGAATACAATGAACCATGCTGTATAACACATCTTTAGACTTTAGAGATGGAAACAGCCCTTTGGCCCACCGAGTCTGTGGCAACCAGCAATTACCCCGTACACTAGCACTGTCCCACACACTAGGGACAATTTACAACTTTACTGAAGCCAATTAACCTACAATCCTGTACGCCTTGGAGCACCCGGAGAAAATCCACACGGTCACAAACTTCGTACAGACAGCACCTGTAATCAGGATCGAACTGGGTCTCTGTCGCTATAAGGCAGCAACTTTACCGCTGCACCACTGTGCCACAGTGTATCCTTCAACTGCACAATGCTGTAAGTGTCACCGCAGCTCTGCTCAGCTAGCAGCTCTTTTCTCTGTGACCAACCTGCTCACATCACCACAATCTGCTTGCCACAGGTTCACGCTTCCGGGGTGAAGGAGGTTTCTCTGCCACTTCTGGATGACCAGCTTTACCGCCTACACATTTGTAAGTGAGTATCTTGCCTTCTTCCATGTGTTTATCGTGGCTGAGTATATTGGCAAGGTTGCTGCATTATCAATATATCCTTACAGCAGAAAAGGTGACTTGATCAAGCCATCACCTCTACACAAACTGAAAAAGCAATTCCATTCCCCCACTAATTTAGTGTAACTTTGTTTCCACACCCCCCACTTCCCCTCCCAATCTCCCTGAGATTCTACCACTCATCTGCACACTCGGGGCAATTTACCCTGATCAATTAACAGTGGCCAATTAATCTGCTGAGCTGCACTTCTCTGGGATGTGGGAGGAACCTGCAGTATCTGGAAAACACAGGGCAAACACGCTCAAACGCGCAAACTGCAACAGGTTCCAAACATGGTCTCTGAAGGTATAAAGCAGCAGCTCCACCCGCTGCACCGCGGCCTTGCAGACCTGAAAGAGACTTGACTAACAAATGATGACAAATGACCTTCCCTCCAACTGAAGCATCCTCAAGCTGCACCAAACAGGACAACACAGCTCAGCGTCAAAGTGCATCTCCCTCTCTCCCTATTCCTCTGGCACCTGCTCCTGCTCCTGCTCCTGCTCCTGCTCCTGCTCCTGCTCCTGCTCCTGCTCCTGCTCCTGCTCCTGCTCCTGCTCCTGCTCCTGCTACGAATCCTGTTTGCCTCTCATTTAACACCTCAATTCCCCATCACGCAATAAGTCATAGACTCAAGGAGTCACTGAGCATGGAAACAGACCATTCGGCCCAAATTGTCCATACTATCCCCCAACTCTACCTCAATGTGGCCCTTGCAATTATTTTTATCTGCACTGTCTCTGTAACTATAAACTGTTGCACTATATTCTGCACATTGGTATTTTTTCTTTGTACCTTGTGAAGGAACTGCAGATGCTGGTTTATACCAAAGATAGACACAAAGTGCTGGAGTAACTGCGCGGGTCAGGCAGCATCTCCGAGGAACAGGATGGGTGGCGTTTTGGGTCAGGATTGATTGTACTCATGGATTGTATGATTTGACTGGGTAGCGCAAAAACAAGTTTTTTTCACTGTATCTTGACGCACATGATAATGGTTTAGTTTAATTTTTAGTTTGTATAGTTTACTTATTGTCACGTGCACTGAGGTACAGTGAAAGGCTTTTGTTGAGTGCTAACCAGTCATACATGATTACAATCAAACCATCCACAGTGTACAGATAAAGGGAATGATAAAGGGAATAAAGGGAATACCATTTCGTGCAAGATAAAGTCCACTTACTGTAATAATACTGTAATACTGTAAATAATACAGTAATAATAAAACCAATACCAACTAATACCACTTGTGGAAGATTGTCCCTCTCCTTTCCCTCCACAAATAGCCCAGATGACCGTCCATCTCTCCTCTCCAGCAGTCGGCCTCAGCTACAGGCTCCAACACTTCCCCAACACCTTCCAGCGGGTCAGCGTGTATTCATTTGCTCCACTCTTGCCTATCTGCACATGGTCAGAGATGAACCTGTTACAGGAACTGATGCTTGATGGTTGGCATGAGCTTGGGATGGGGGAAGGGTGGCAAAGGCCTGTTTCTGTGCCGTATGATTCTGACTCGAGTAATAGTGCATGTTCTGTAACAAGCGATACTAATGTGACCGTTCATGCTAAGGGCCTACAATGAAGAAGTTTCCAAATCCATTGACAACAGGAACAAGGGAGTTTAGCTTGGTAACATCTAACACAGCAACCGCCACCTACAGTCATCGACTGCCAGTACTAAAGGCACTCAGTGCATTCAGTAGAAGCCAACAAAAAAACAAATTGTGTACATTCAGTCAAACCTAACATGAGAAGACAGGGCACTTTCATTAACTGCCAACACTGCAGGGTCGGTGTACATTCAGTGATAGCCAAAACCATAGGGTTGAGTATACTCTGTAACAGGCGTAACCTTGTGAACTGTGTACTATCAGTGAGAGCCAAGTTATGGAGACTGTGCATACCCAGTGGCAGCCATTGCCATAGAGATTGTGTACGCTCACGAGCCATCAATACTGGAGAGCTAGAGCATGCTTGATAACAACCAACATTGGATTATTCTGTATATTTAACAAAAATCAACGCGAGAGGCAGACTGCCGGTATCAGCCAACAAAGCTGGAACATGAGTATTTAGTTACAGTCAAGACTGCAGGAGTTACAGTACATACAATCTCTGGCAGTTAAAGCTGCAGGCATTTTGTACACTCAGTAGCAGCCCAAGTTAAAGGACTGTGAACAACCATAGAGAGGGTGCAGTTCAGAGGACGCGTAAATGTCCTCAGCGTTAGGAGTGGAAGGTGCAGAATCGATTGCCATCGACAGGGGGCAGCACAGTGGTGCAGCTGGTTGAGCTGCTGCTTCACAGTGCCAGAGACCCAGGGTTCGATCCTGACCTCGGATACTGTCTGTGTGAAGTTTGCACATTTCCCCTGTGACTGCGTGGGTTTCCCCCGGGTGCTCCGGTTTCCTCCTCCGCCCCAAAGACATGCGAGTTTGTAGGTTAATGGGCCGCTGTAAATTTGTCATGGTGTGCAGGGAGTGGATGAGAAAGTGGGATAAGGTAGAACTAGTGTGAATGGGTGACCGGTGGTCAGTGTGGTCTTAGGCCTGTTTCCATGCTGTACCTTTCAATCAATCAACCATGACAATCTACAACTCTAGAAACAGCGAGCACATCCATTAACCCCACATTGAGGAGGCTGTGTACATTATGTAGCAGCTTATACCTGTTTACCAACACTGCCATCATTGAATGGCGGAGTAGAATCGATGGGCCAAGTGGCCTAATTCTGCTCCAATAATTTATGAACACCAGTGCTCATCTAGCAATATTTTCTGCAAGAACCAATATGTGCAGCCAGCGATAGCTGACACCAGAGGCCCTGTGCACATTCAATACCTGCCAGCGATCAACACATTGTCCACATTCAGTAAAAGCAAGCAAAGGAATGTGTTCATTCGTCACAGCCAAGACAGTGGCTGTTTGGATGCATCCAAGAATGCAGCAACTGTGTACATTCAGTTACAGTCACAACATCAATAGTATGTATTAAGCATCAGCCAACACTAGCTCTGTACCAGCCAACAGTGTGGAGGCTGTGTATATTCATTAACAGCACCACGAGAGCAACTGATTATGACGGCTGTTTGGAAGCTTGGACAAACTTAGACTGTTTTCTTTGGAATGCCGGAGGTTGAGCAGAAACCGGATAGAAGTATATCAAAATTATGAGAGGCATAGATGGCGTAGACAGTCAGAACCTTTTTTCCCAGGGTGCAAATGTCAAGGAATAGCTTTAACATTAGAGGGACAAAGATTACATGTGATGTGCAGGGCAAGTTCTTTACACAGAGGGTGGTGGGTGCCTGGAACGTGCTGCCATGGGTGGTGGTGGAGGCAGATATCATGGTGGGGTTTAAGAGGCTTTTAGACAGGCGCGTTGATATGCAGGAAATGGACAAATATGGATCATGTGCAGGTAGAGTAGATTAGTTTAACGGCTTTTCTTTCGGCACGGACATTGTAGGCTGAAGGGCCTGTTGCTATGCTGTACTGCTCTATGGTAAAGAAATTGGCTTCAAAGGGTGTCTAAAAGAAGAGGAGAGAGGCAGACAAGTTTAAAAAGGGAACAACAGAGGATACCAGAGGGCGGCACAGTCTCACAGTGATGGAGTACCTGCCTTACAGCACCAGACACCCGGGTTTGATCCTAACTACGGTTGCTGTCTGTTTGGAGTTTGTATGTTCTCCCTGTGAGCGGGTTGGGTGGGCGAGTAAGAGGATGACAGGCAGAAACAATGCAAGTAAATCTCTGGTTAACACCGTGCAGAGAAGGTGGTGGGAGGAATGGATAAGTCAAGGACATCTGTGACAAGGTGAGACCATGTCAAATGTGTTAATGGCGGAAGTTAGGTGTTCACTGTACTTCTTTGACAGTTTTTGTCAATCCGATTTCCAGCATCTACGGTGATTTTTAATTGACTATCGGAGAGCAAGTGGCAGTGACACAGTGTTGCTGCCTTACAGACAGACCCGGCTTCGAATCCTGACCACGGGCACTGTCCGTACAGAGTTTGTATGTTTTCCCTGTGACCACGTGAGGTTTCTCCAGGTGCTCCGGTTTCCTCCCACATCCCAAAGACGTAGTATGGGTTTGTAAGTTCATTGGCTTCAGTAAAGACTGTAAAATGTCCCGAGTGCATATAGGATAGTGTTAGTGTCGGGGGATCACTGGTCGGCGTGGAATTGGTGGGCTGCAGGACTCGTTTCTGTGATGTATCTCTAAGCTAATAAAAAAGCAAGCCTTTGATCTTGATTTCATCCCTGCTTGTTACTTCCCCATTGTTCTGGACTCTCCGCAGCGGAGGAAGTGGCCTTGCTTTATCTACCCTGTCACTTGCTACAAATCGTTCTTCACAACAGGTCGCCCCTTGACCTGTACCCAGGATGAGTTGGATCGTGCAACATTGGTGTCAGACCTTTGGGGTGCTGAGGGTTGACTTCATCTCCAGCGCCAACCCCCCCCCCCCCCCCCCCCACCCCCTGCATCAGAGCTGCAGTGCAGTGTCAGTCCTGCTTTACATGCCTTCCCCATTAGCAGCAGCGTGTAGCTGCCGCCTCCTGCAACAACTACAACTGACCCATGACTCCCTCTGCTGCAGGAGCTGCCAGGCAACGTGCAGTCAGCTGGAAGTGGAATTCACAGACCGGCCATGAAGGTATGGGGCTTAGATCTCTCTCAGCAAACAAAACTCATTGTCCAGGCTGCAGTGTGGCTCCAACATTGCGCAAATTATATTTATCTTCTTTAGCATCCATTTGTGCACTTTAGTTTGGGGGTATGGGGAAAAGGCAGGAATGGGGTACTGATTGAGAATGATCAGCCATGATCACATTGAATGGCGGTGCTGGCTCGAAGGGCCGAATGGCCTCCTCCTGCACCTATTGTCTATTGTCTATAATATTCCAACACATCAGCAGCTAATCAGTAATAACAAGGAACTGCAGATGCTGGCTCACACCAAAAGGCAGAACAAAATACTGGAGTAACAGCGGGTCAGGCAGCATCTCAGGAGAAAATGGATAGATGACGTTTCAGGTCAGAATCCTTCTGGAGAACTGAAACAGCACCAATCCATGTACTCCAGAGATGCTGCCTGAACCGCTGAGTTACTCCAGCACTTTGTATCTTTTTTGTAAACCAATATCTGTAATCTTTTGTTTCTGCTGTTTTTTCTGGCATCATATCATATACATACAGCCGGATGTACTAAAGCAGGGACATTAAGCAACCCCTTTACAATCACTGTCTTCATTGCAGGCCCAGCTCACTGTCTGAAGAGGACACAAAGTGCTGGAGAGACTCAGCAGGTCAGGCAGAGGGAAGAAAACAATAGAGGAATTAGTCACAGAGTCATAGAGTTATACAGCACGGAAACTGGCCCTTCTGCCCAACTGGTCCACTCCGACCAAGGTGCCCTATCTACACTAGTCCCACCTGCTTACATTGACCCATATCACTCTAAACCATTCCTGTCCATCTACCTGTCCAAAACCCTTTTAAATGTTGTCAGAGTACCTGCCCCAACTACGTCCTCTGGCAGCTCATTCCATATGCCCACCACCCTCAGTGTAAAAAGTTGTCCCTCAGGTTCCTATTAAATCTTTTCCCTCTTATCTTTAACCTATGTCCTCTGGTTCTCAATTCCCCTAATCTGAATAAACACACTGTGCATTCATCCCCTCATGACCTTGTACACCTCTATAAGATCACCCCTCATCCTCCTGCACGCCACGGAATAAAGCTCTAGCCTGTCCAACCTCTCCCAGTCCCGGCAGCAACCTTGAAAATCTTTCCTGAATTATTTCCAGCTTAACAGCATCTTTCCAGCTTAACAGTGTCTACAACTGTTACATGATCTGCCCAACATCTCTACTCAATACCCTGACTAAGGAAGGCCAAGGTACTGAAAGCCTTCCTGACCACCCTATCTACTTGTGATGCCACTTTCAAGGAACTATGTGCTTGCACTCCTCGATCCCTCTGCTCTACAACACTCCCCAGGGCCCTGTCATTCACTATGAAGATTCTGCACTGGTTTAACTTCCCAAAATGCAACACCTCACACTTATCAGCATTAAACCCGATTATAGACAATAGACAATAGGTGCAGGAGCAGGCCATTCGGCCCTTCGAGCCAGCACCGCCATTCACTGTGATCATGGCTGATCATCCACAATCAGTACCCCGTTCCTGCCTTCTCCCCATATCCCTTGACCCCACTATAAGAGCTCTATCTAACTCTCTCTTGAAAGCATCCAGAGAATCGTCCTCCATTGCCTTCTGAGGCAGAGAATTCCACAGATTCATAACTCTCTGGGTGAAAATGATAGGAACTCTCATCTCCGTTCTAAATGGCCAACCTGCTATTCTTAAACTGTGGCCCCTGGTTCTGGACTCCCCCAACATCGGGAACATGTTAACACGTTAGCCATTCCTCAGCCCACATGATCAAGTTCCTGCTGTAATTTTTGGTAAAATTACTATCTACACCACCCCCCCCCATGTTTTTGTCATCTACAAAATCACTAATCCTGCCTTCTACATTCTCATCTAAATCATTGATAAAACCATGGCACAGGTGGTCGAGCTGCTGCCTCACAGCGCCAGCGACCCGGGTTCGATCCTGGCCTTGGGTGCTGTCTGCTTGGAGTTTGCATGTTCTCTCTGCGGGTTTCCATGGGTTCCCTCCGGATGCTCCCATTTCCTCCCATATCCCAAAGATGTGCAGGTTTGTGGATTAATTGGTTTCCAAAAAAATTGCCCCTAAAGTATAGGACAAAGGATAACATAGAACTTGTGTTGACGGGAGATAGAAGGTTAGCATGGATTCAGTGGACCGAAGGGCCTGTTTCCATGCTGTATCTGTAAACTAAACTAAACTAAACTAAAGAAGGGGATTTTTTAAAAAAAGAATTACGGTATTAGATATTGAGGCATTAGCTATTCTTCCAAGATTTTGGAGTTGCTTGGATATGTGTTGAGCTGAGGCCTTCAAAGTCCTGAGCCGTTGAAAAACATCATATTGCGAGCACAAATGCGGGCGGCACGATGGTGCAGCGGTAGAGTTGCTGCCTTACAGCGCTTGCAGCGCGAGAGACCCAGGTTTGATCCCGACTACGGGTGCTGCCTGTACGGAGTTTGTACGTTCTCCCCGTGACCGCGTGGGTTCTACCCGAGATCGTCGGTTTCCTCCCACTCTCCAAAGACGTACAGGTTTGTAGGTTAATTAACTTGGTATAAATGTAAATTGTCCCTAGTGTGTGAAGGGTAGCGTTAATGTGCGGGGATCGCTGGGCGGTGCGGACTCGGTGTGCCGAAGGGCCTGTTTCCGCATTGTATCTCTAAACTAAACTAATTAAAACTCTGAACCACTGGGCACATCACAAAGTAAAACTGCGCTGTAACCTCCAGAAATGTCCCTTGACGTTGTGGATCCTGTAACAATCTGGGAAGGTGAAACCCTCCTTGTTGTTTGCAGTGGGATAATGGCTGGCCCCTTGTCAGTTTTAATGAGATTACTTTGATTTTGGCGTTTCCAGCCACCCCTGGGCTGAAGTTAATGATACCATGGCTTGTTAGTGCTCAGGTAAGTGACAGAGTTGTCAGCGGAGTCGCTGAGTATTGGCCTTGGCAGCGGGGAGTCGACGAGGCTTCCCCCTGCTTCTGCCCTGCTGCCCACTGTGACGGCCTGCATGCCCGTCGCCGGGAGCCTGGCAACAGGGAGAGGGAGGCTCATTCGCACGGAGCACAAGCGGGAATTCCTTGGCTGGGATCCGGTAGGGTGGGGGGAGGGGTGATCACTATCTACCCCCCCCCCACGTTTTTGTCATCTACAAAATAACTAACCCTGCCTTCTACATTCTCATCTAAATCATTGATAAAACCATGGCGCAGCTGGTAGAGCTGCTGCCTCACAGCGCCAGCGACCCGGGTCCTTCACCAACCCACCGCCACCCATCATCTCACCCCGCGCACCCCTCAAACCTCCCCATCCATGGTCCTGTGAGGGCAATGCAGCCTTAGGAGCCCTGGCTCCGGAGAGAGGAGAGGAATTAGCTCTGTCAGCAGAGAGATCAGGGAGTGAGTGAAGGGGGGCTGGAGTCACTGATCGACAGCGTGGCAAAGCCACAGAGAGTTACCTGCACTCTGCCAGCTTGCTTGACAAGTAGCCTTTAACTGGGAGTAGATTGCAACATCATTATGACTTTAAATGCATCATTAAAACCGCGATAACATTGCGCTCCACGTGCCTTTAAAGGGAACAGTGATGCTCACAACAAACTTTTGACTTGCTCACATCAGTTCATCACAACATTCCCAATTTTATGGTAAAGTTCCCCTGCCATATACATTCATAAAATCTAGGCTGCGCTTCTCTCAACTTAGAACTATTGAGAACCGGTGATCGATGGTCAGCATGGGCTCGATGGACTGAAGGGCCTGTGTCCTCGCTGTATCTCTAACTAAAAACTCTTCCGTCTTCTCTCTCGCTGTCTCTTTCTAACTTATTCTCATTTTCAGAGATTGGCTCTTTTTTCATCAACTTCTTTCTCACAAAATCTGCTGTGTTCACAGAAGTTCCCCTTTCCCTTCTCTGTGTGGCATTTCTCCCCTCCACCCTATGGCCATCTTTCCAACCTCACATCCAGTCATGTTACTTTCATCCTGTCTTTCTGACTCACTTTACCACTGCACCTCATCCTGTCTTTCCTCTCTCTCACTCTCTCTCTCTCTCTCTCTCTCTCTCTCTCTCTCTCTCTCTCTCTCTCAATTTTGCAATGCCTCCGCAAGTCCCTTTCCCACTCCTGCTCCCACTCCTACTCGTGCTGTGACCCCCCTCACCCTAACCCTGTCCTTTTGTCTCCCACTTTCTCCCTATCATTTTTTCATTTTGGTGTCAAAACTCCTGACTTGTAAAAACCATCAGGAAATTGGATTGGTACAAACGTGATCTCTTCCAGGTATCGGCATAATGCAGAAAGAAAATTAATGTAGACAAACTTATTCTCTCTACTTTCTCTTTCTTTCTCATTCCCTATGCCCTTCTTTCCCCTCTATGACATTCCCTCTCACATTAACTCTCTTAGTCCATCCAGTCTCTTCTCTCTGCTATTCTCACTCTATTTTCTCTTTTCTCGTGAAACTTACCAGTTCCACTGTTCGCATCCCTGTATCTCTGTTATCACTTCTTCCCCCAGCCAACAAGGGCTATTATAGACTCTACACTTCCTTGGTCATCTGTTGCCAGCCCTTATTTGTTCTGGCCTTTCCCCACCTCCAGTCCCCCTCCCCCTTCTACTTTCAGACTGAAGAAGTGTTCTGACCGGAAACGTCACCTGTTCCTTTACTCTAGAGATGCTGCCTGACCCGCTGAGTTGCTCCCACACTTTGTGTCTATCTTCGGTACAAACCAGCATCTGCAGGTCCTTCCTGCACCATCTTACAAACTCCATTGGCGAAAGATTAATCTGACACACACAGGCATGAGCAAGGAAGCTATCAAACGGGCTTTTAAAAATGTGATGTTTCTGTTAATTTCCCTTGATTTCTTTCATCTAATTGAAACATACTGGAGGTGGGGGATTGTGGCTGATCAAGGATTGCGCAAGAGACAAGGAGAAGTCCTTGCACCGTACAATTAGTGGGCTGGAGATGTGGGATTCAGATGCAACAACTTCTCAAGGCACAGGTCCAACAAAGCAGAACAACTCACGCTCTGGGTTTCAACCAGAAGAGGGAAGGAGTTGCCAACAAGGGTAGACATGACACCCACGTACTAACGTGCCTTCTGCAGTTGGCTAGGAAAACTTCACGTTCAAATGTTATAGGAGCAGAATTAGGCCGTTCGGCCAATGAGTCTACTCTGCCACTCAATCATGGCTGATCCATCTTTCCCTCTCAGCCCCATTCTCCCGCCTTCTCCCCATAGCCCCTGACACCGTACTGATCAAGAATCTGTCAATCTCCACCATAAAAATATCCATTGACTTGACTTCCACAGCCTTCTGTGGCAATGAACTCCACTGATTCACCGCCCTCTGACTAAAGAAATTCCTCCCCCTTTCTAAAGGAGGAAGATCCTTTTATTCTGAGGCTATGGCCTCTGGTCCTAGATTCTCCCACTAGTGGAAACATCTATCCGCTCGATCCAGGCCTTTCACTGCTCGGTAAGTGTTTCAGAGCGTAACTTCTCAGAGTGTTTCCGTGTAAGGAGCAGCAGGGAGAGCTGAGTGCGTAGATGGGTGGAGAGGTGGAGGGTGACTGAGGGAAGATGGAGCCAGGAAGTCCTGGTGGGGAGAACAGGAAAGAGGAATATAAAGAAGAGAGATGCAAGCCAACAAATCAGTCCTCGTGCAATATTCTTCCCTGTGTTGGGCACCTTAGGAAAGTAATGATCAATGGGAATTGCCAACTCGTCTCTGCCATAATAATGCCATTGTTGCCCTATGTTCTGGTTTTTGCAGTTTTAAGGTGAAAGGAAGAAGTTTAAGGGGGATCTGAGGATGGTTGATATCTTTTACACAGGGTGTGCTTGATATCTGGCACACACTGCCTGAGGAGGTGGTGGAATCAGATATAATTATTGTATTTGAGAGGCATTTAGGCAGACACTTAAATAGAAGGATAGGGTCCTAATGCAGTCAAATGGGATTGGTGTGAGACACAAGGAAAAGCAGATGCTGGAATCTTGAGCAAAACAACAAAAAATTGTTGGAGAAACTCAGCGGGTCAGGCAGCATCTGTGGAACGAATGGATACGCATTGTTTCATGTCGGCACCCTTCTTCAGAGGCAGAATTTTAAATCTGCCTTAGCAGAAGAGGATCCAGGAAATTCTGAGAAGCAATGAGGAGGTTGGCAAGCCGGGGGGGGGGGGGGGGGGGGGGGGGGGGGGTTCAGGATAGGATCTCCACAGGATGGAGCCATTGAGCTGTGATTAGCTGCTGGGACATCAGACACATTACAGTCACTTGTGGGGAGGTTGTTTTACAAAGAACATATTGACTTGGGTCAAGTCTGGTACAGTTCACCCCAACGTTCTGCTCTTGACATTCAAAACCAGCTTAACTGCAAAGAGGCTCTCCACCTCAGTTCCTGATCAAAATTATAGTTTAGTCATCTTTTAGTTCTAGTTTTAGTTTCAATTTCAGTTTTAGTTTTAGAGCCACAGCATGGAAACAGGCCCTTTGGCCCACTGGTTCCATGCCAACCAATGATCACCCGTACACTAGTTCTATGTTATCCCAGTTTTGCATCCTGCCACACTAGGGGCAATTTACAGAAGTCAATTAACCTAGAAACCTGCACGTCTTAGGAATGTGGGAGGAAACCGGAGCACCCAGAGAAAACCCATGCTCCCATGTTTCCTTCTCTCCAGAGATGCTGCCTCCTCTCCAGAGATGAAGGAAGGAAGAAACTTCCTGCTGAAGGAAACTCAGCATTTCCTTCTCTCCAGAAATGCTGAGTTGCTCCAGCATTTTGTGTCTACCTTCGGTCACAGGGAGAACAGGCAAACTCCGTACAGACAGCTCCCATAATCAGGATTGAACCCAGGTGTCTGGTGCTGTAAGGCAACAACTCTACTGCTGTGCCACTGTGCCATCCTGGTTAAATACGACTGCTAATGAGCTGGCTGAAGAGGCCATCAATTCAATGGAATGCAGTTGCATCACTAAACAGCGCAATCACAGATTTTTCTATACATAAATTACTGGCAATGAACAAAATGCACAACATTCAACACAGTAATATGACATTCTCTTCACCATTTTTACAGAGATGTTATCTGCAAGTAGTTCCCTCAAGGACCAGAGGTAAAATGATCACATCTTTGCTTGAAGTTGTTATTGTTCCTCATTAATGGAGTGGTTAGTGGTCGGGGTTGAATTCCCCGACGGGGAGATGTATTTAATGTTGGGTGACACATTGATGCAGCTGGTAGAGCTGCTGCCTCTTAGCGCCAGAGACCCAGCTTCGATCCTGACCTGGGGTGCTGTCTGTGTGGAGTTTGTACCTTCTCCCTGTGACAGGGTAGGTTTCCTCTTCTGGGTGCTCCAGTTTCCTGCCACATCTCAAAGATGTGCAGGTTTGTGGGTTAATTGGCCTCGATATATTGCCCCCAGTGGGCAGGGAGTGAATGAGAAAGTGGGATTACATAGAACTAGTGTGATTGTTGGTCAGCATGGACGGTTGGTCAAAGGGCCTGTTTTCATGCTGTATCTTTCGATCTGTATCTCTCAATATAAAAGTAAGGAGTGGGGAGAGTTTACTTGCAATTTTTACAGGGCACTGATAAGATCACACCAAAGCACTGTGTGCAGTTTTGGTCTCCTTATTTAGAATAGGATATAATGTATTGGAGGCAGTACAGAGTTGATTCATGGGGGATGGGGTTGATGTATGGTTCAGATACTCACTGGTGTTTTAAAAAATGAGGGGTGATCTCATTGAATGCTAGGATTGTGAGGGGGGGTGACAGGGTGACCACTGAGAGGAAGGTTCCACTCGTGAGGGCCTCTGGGGTGAAAGAGGAATAATTCCAATATAACCGTTCAAACATTTTAGATACATTTGAGATAATGAGGATGACATTCTTCTCTCAGCAGGTTAAGAATCTTCGGTATTCACGAACATATGGAAGTTAAACATTGAATATTTTTAAGGCAGAGTTTCTCAGACATTTAAACTATAAGGGAGATAAAGGATATGAGGAGAGAGCGAAAAAAGTAACCTGGAGGCCAAGATCTTATTAAATGAGGTAGCGGGATTGAAGGGCTGAATGGCCTACTGCCACTCCCACCAATTGCGTTGTTATGCTTTTACATATTTCATGTCAATAGACAATAGACAATTGTCTATTGTCTATTGTCTATTGACATGAAATATGTAAAAGCATAACAACGCAATTGGTGGGAGTGGCAGTAGGCCATTCAGCCCTTCAATCCCGCTACCTCATTTAATAAGTTGGAAAGTTTATCTTCAAATATCCTGGTCTAGTTAGAATTGAGTGTTAGATACACGTCTGTGCCACTAAACCTATATCTCATTGTCCTAGGGGCGACATTGTAGGCAATTGTGCTTTTATTGTAGCTGGACTAGAACACGATCACAGTAATTCCCTAATTAATATAATTGTCCAACAATTATCTTCTACCCTTCTGGAAAGTTTACCACGATACAAACCTTCCACCACTAACCCCACTTCAATCTTCAGACCCTGACCCAGTCACCCAAAACTCCCAAAGATCCAAATCTCAGGATCGGGTTCGATCCTGACCAAGGACATTGTCTGCACAGAGTTTGTATGTTCTCCCTGTGGACCGCGTGGGTTTTCTCCGGGTGCTCCAGTTTCCTCACACTCCAAAAGGTTTGCAAGTTGATTGGCCTCTGTAAATTGTCCCTAGTGTGTAGGATAGAACTAGTGTATGAGTGATTGCCTTTTGGTGTTGTACCAGAGGACCAAAGGGCCAATTGCCGTGCTGTATCTCTAAAACTAAACTAAAAACACAATCCAAAGACGCTAGACCCCAGAGATCCCTCTTAAGAGGTGTTTAGACAGGTATATTAACAGGCAGGGACATAGAAAGGCAGATAGGATGAGTAAAATTACCATGGTCTGCACAACAATGTGGGCTGAAGGGCCTGTTTCGGTGGTGCTTTTCTATAGACTAAACCCAGAGATCCAATCCCCCAGGTATCCAAAACACAGACACCCAAATCCAAGAGATCCCAACTCCCAGAGACGCAAATAGCAGACAACCCAATCTCCCAAAGACCCAAAACCAGATCCAAATGGCAGAGACAGAACCTGGAGACCTCAAGCTCAGAGACCATAAACACAGACCCCAAACCCAGTCCACAAATTCAAAGACGCTAAACCTCAATGATGCAAAAGCCAGAGATGCCGGACACAGACCCCAAACCAAGAGTTCCCAAATACCAGACCCTAAACCCCAATCCCTACACCCCCCACGACACCACACCCAAAGACCCTCGCTTCCCCAGGAAAGAATCACGCAGAGACCCCCGCTCCAGAGACTCTGCACCTGACACCCAGCCACCATCTCTGGGTCCCCCATCTGCCCCCACTCTCTCCCAGAGACCCAAATCTTCACAGAGAGCCTGAATCTCCCAGTTACCATCTCCTCCTCTCAAAGAAAATAAAAACCCACCAATACTGATACTCCCAAGAGACAGATCTGCCCTCTTCCCGTCCTGATCGAGGGGGTGGGGATCAGTTTAACGCATATTCCACCACTGAGTTGCGCTGCAGTCTACAAGGGAATTGTGAAGATGATGCCACAGTTGTTCAATCTCCACACAGTTCCCGAAATTCAGCTCCAGCCCTGAACGATGTTTCCCCTAGTGGGGAGTCTAGACATTGCCTCAGAATCATATGACACGGCTTTATAAAGGAGATGAGAAAGAATTTATTTGGTCAGAGAGTGATGAATCTGTGGAATGTATTGCCACAGACGGCTGTGGAGGCCAAGTCAATGGACACTTTTTAAGACAGAGATTGACAGATTCTTGACATCTAAGGGTGTCAAGTGGTACGGGGAGAAGGCAGTAGAATGAGGTTGAGATGGAAAGATAGATCAGCCATGACTGAATGACAGAGTAGACTCGAAGTGCTGGATGGCCTATTTCTGTTCCTGTGACCTATGAATTTATGGCAAAGGAACCAGTGGAACCTTTGCCGGGCATGTGTGAGAGAGACTGTTGCAGGATTACTGGGAGGAAAAAAAGAGGGGTTTATTGGGAGTAGGCATCAATTCAGAGGGCTGAATGGCCTCCTTTGTCGTAAATAAGTACCTATGCCAAGCGTTTGTGAGACTGGCGAGATTGCCCGTTGTGGAGCTGTTCTTGACACTAGTTGAGTTTTTACCATGTCTAGCCTGGCAAGAATTCATTCTAGTTAGTACGTTGATATCCATTTTGTGTCTCCTATCTGGAGACACCCTATCCAAGCCATTGTCCTTTACAAAACCATCAACAGGATTTTAGTTTGAGTTTATTTTACTGTCACATGTACCGAAGTACGGTGAAAAGCTTTTGTTGCGTGCTAACAAGTCAGCGGAAAGACAGCACATGAATACAATCGAGCCATCCACAATGTACAGATACACGATAAAGGGAATTATGGGAATAACGTTCAATGCAAGATAAAGTCACGTAAAGTCCAAGTTAAGATATTCCCAGGGTCTCTAATGAGGTAGATAGTAGCTCAGGACTCTTCTCTAGTTGTTGGTAGAATGGTTCAGTTCCCTGATAACAGCTGGGAAGAAACTGTCCCTGAATTTGGATGTGTACGTTTTCACACTTCTATACCTCTTGCTGGATGGGAGAGGAGAGAAGAGGGTATGCCTGGGGGGAGACTCGTCCTTGATTTAAAACCTTGTCTCATTAAAACGTTTTAAAATAATATAATTATTAGCCTGAGATAGACTCTGACCAAATTTGTTAATATCAGCTTTATTATTAAGAATGGCAAAACTAAATTTAAAATGCTTGTCCAGACTATCTGCCCCTGTGGGACAACCCACCTTTGAATACAGTCTTCTGTCATGTGGATTCCTAGCCCGTTCCGAATTGAGAGAAACTGTTTGGGATACGGGGGTTCTCAGAAGCGGATCCTTGCCATAACCAGGGGAGGAGCCCGTAAGCAAGAGGCTACGCAAACTGAGTCTGTTCTCACAGGACTTTGGAAGAAGAGGAGAGGAGATCTTATTCAATTAGACAATAGACAATAGACAATAGGTGCAAGAGTAGGCCATTCGACCCTTTGAGCCAGCACCACCATTCAATGTGATCATGGCTGATCATTCTCAATCAGTACCCCGTTCCTGCCTTCTCCCCATACCCCCTGACTCCCCTATCCTTAAGAGCGCTCTCTCTTGAATGCATTCAGAGAATTGGCCTCCACTGCCCTCTGAGGCAGAGAACTCTGACTGAAAAAGTTTTAACTCATCTCCGTTCTAAATGGCCTGCCCCTTATTCTTAAACTGTGGCCCCTGGTTCTGGACTCCCCCAACATTGGGAACATGTTTCCTGCCTCTAACGTGTCCAACCCCTTAATAATCTTATATGTTTCAATAAGATCCCCTCTCATCCTTCTAAATTCCAGTGTATACAAGCCTAGTCGCTCCAATCTTTCAACATACGGCTTCTGTACGTTATTGGCTTCTGTACGTTGTCCCTAGTGTGTAGGGTAGAACTA
Source organism: Rhinoraja longicauda (assembly GCF_053455715.1). Lineage (NCBI taxonomy): Eukaryota > Metazoa > Chordata > Chondrichthyes > Rajiformes > Arhynchobatidae > Rhinoraja > Rhinoraja longicauda. The sequence continues at coordinate 40,076,784 of NC_135963.1, read as the reverse complement.
GTGTGTGGGTGACCATTGGCCAGTGTGGACTCGGTGGAACGAAGGGCCTCTTTCCACGCTGCATCTGGAAACCAATCTCCACAAGGTTAATACTTCCTCTGGATGGCCTGTGTAGAACTAGGAGTCACAATTTCAAAATAAGGTGTCAGTCAGGACAAAGTTGAGAAAGTTCTGAAGAAGGTTCCCGACCTGAAGTGTCACCTATCCATTTCTTCCAGAAATGAAGCCAAACCCACTGAGGCACTCCAGCACTTTGTGGGGGGTTTTTGTAAATCATCCTCTGCAGTTCTTTGTGCCTACAAAGTTGACAAGACTCCTTTTCACCCTGAGAGGGATCAATTTTTCGCAATTCTCCACCTATGAGGTGCAGTTATGGAGTGTATTCTAGAAAAATAGCAATATTGCTGCATATCAGGGAGTCGGGATTAGTGCAGGGAATTGGCACTGAGGTAACTAGTCAATCATGATCTTAATGAATGCCAGGACAGCCATTAAGAGCTGAAAGGCCTCTTCTTGTCCTCTTGAATTTCTTATCCTCTCATGTTCTTAGTTCTCAGTTTAAGCCAAATTTGCTCAAACACTGGAATTCTCAGAAACAAAGAGGTGCCCACCAATACACTCTAGTCTGCTTAGTCTAGTTCTCATATTTCAGTTGGACAGCTGAAACCCAGCGGTTTGAACGTTGATTTCTCTAATTTCAAATAACCCCTGCGTTCCCTCTCTCCCCCCTCTCTACCCTAGTCATCCCACTAATTCTACGGTTCACGTCCCTGTATCCCTTTGTTATCACCTCTTCCCCAGTCAACAATGGGCCAATGGTGGGCTCCCCCCTTCCTTGGCCATCTGTTGCCAGCCCTGATTTATTCTGGCCTTTTCCTACCTCCAGTTCCCCCACCCTCCCCCTCTCTACTTTCAGTCTGAAGAAGGGTTCCATCCCAAAACGTCACCTGTTCCTTTTTGTCCAGAGGTGCTGCCTGACCCGCTGAGTTGCTTCAGCACTTTGTGTCTATCTTTGGTATAAAGCAGCATCTACAGTTCCTTCCTACACACTCCAGCCTGCATGCAGGTTAATGTGGCTGTACAGTGGTAGCCGCCTGATGCTCAGTCCTAATCTGATCTCATCAGTCACAGCCGCTTCACAGTGAGCCAGTAAAGTCATTTTAAAGCTCTGTAATATATTGCGTTGGCTGAGACGATCACCCCTCTGATCTGATAAATGCGTGGCAGGATAACATTACTGATATCATCTCTTTCTAAGCGTTCAGAAGTGACACTTCATTATTAGATCCTCACAGAGGCAGCGCGCTTATCAGAATTTTGGACGAGTCTGGATCCAAGTTAGGAGCAGAAACGCATGCAATATCCTGTTGGATTCGGCTGTCATTTCCTGTCAAGGACCAGCAGCCATAGAAATCACCGTGGCAACAAGATGTACAGATTTAGGCAGTTTGAGACTATTTCTTGGGGCGAAGAAAAGAATGGATTAGCCTTGAGATTAATGTGAAAAATGGATTTCAATTTCCGATCTCTGCCAACGCACTGATGGGAGACAGGGGAGAGCCATAAAGAAGCAAAGAGGCCTTTTGACAGTAACGGATGACTCCACATTGGGCTTCAGGCACAGGTCCTCGGGAGGTGGTGCCTGCAAAAGCTGGTGGGAGAGTGGGAACCCTTCAGGAGGCTTAACCCTGTATATCATCGCAGTCATGCCCTTGGCAACTAGTCTTTTTAGTTTAGTTTACAGACACAGTGCAGAAACAGGCACTTCGGCCCACCAGGTCCAAGCTGACCAGCGATCCCCACGCACTAACACTACCTTACACACACTAGGGAACATTTACAATTATATCAAGCTAATTAACCTACAAACCTGTACGTCTTTGGAAATATGGGAGGAAACCAGGGGGCAACCCATGCAGACGCAAAGGGTACGTACAAACTCCGTGCAGACAGAAACCCAGGTCTCTGGCACTGCAAGGCAGCAACTCTAACGCTGCGCCACCGTCGAGGAATGAGAACAGGCCATCAGCTTTCAGACCAATCCCCACTAATTACCCACGAATTCTCACTGTACGTTCCCCAGTGTGGGATTTCCCCTGGTGCTCCGGTTTCCTCCCACACTCCAAAGGCGTACAAGTTTGTAGCTTAATTGGCTTTGGTAAAAATTGTAACTTAGGGTGGCACGGTGGCACAGCTGTAAAGTTGCTGCCTTACAGTGCTAGGGTTCAATCCTGTATGGAGGTGCAGTCTGTATGGAAGTTGTACATTCTCCCCGTAGCCTATATTTTCTCTGGAAGCTCCGGTTTCTCTCCTATTCCAAAGACATATAGGTTTGAAGGCTAATTGGCTGCGGTTAAATTGTAAATTGTCTCTAGTGTGTGTAGGATAATGTTTATGTTGCAGGATCGTTGGTCGGCACGAACTTGGTGGGCCGAGAGGCCAGTTTCTGTGCTGTATTTCCAAACTAAACTAAACTAAACACGCCTGCTGCAAGTCATACGGCTAATGCACAGGGATTCACACAAGCACTGGAGCCATTGGGTCCCTCTAATCAGGAGACCATGCTCTCCATCCATTGCTGCTCACAATCCCTCTCAAAAAGTATTTTAAAAGGCCCTGACAATCCCAGTGCTGATGCTGTACCCTTCTTTCAAATGTTTTGCATCGGATTAATTTGTGCCAATGCTTTGAACTTCGGTGGAAGATGCAGAGACATAATCTCACAGTAAGGAGCAGAGAGTGGTTTGAGCGGAGGTTTACCTGGATTACGTCCAATGTATTTTCATGGAGCCGTCCAGCACAGAAACGGGATCTTTGACGCACCACGGCTATGTTGACATTTATGTGCATCTCCACCAATCCCAAAGTGCTGGAATAACTCAGCGGGTCAGGCAACATTTCAGGTTGGGACTCTTCCATCTATTCCGTCCTCAGATGCTGCCTGACCTGCTGAGTTATGCCAGCACCTTATATTTTGCTCAAGATTCCAGCAACTGTTTTTCCGTGTGACTCACACCAATCCCCATGTCTGCTTTGGGCCCATAACCTTCTACTTAAATGTCTGTCTAAATGCCTCTTAATTGTGTCTGATATCTCTGGCAGATATCAACTACCCTCTGTGTAAAAGATCCTCAGATCGGCTTAAAAACATTTTCCTCTCACCTTAAAACTACAAAAACTAGAACAAAAGGCAAAAATGGCGTTACTATGGCAACAACCGAGACTAATTGGCAATTCCCATTGATCATTACTTTCCGAAGGTGCCCAACAGGGAGGGGAATATTACAGAAGGACTGATTTGTTGGTCATCTTGTGCTCCTGAACTCAAATTAAGGCTCTCCCCTTGAAATATCAGCACACCGTCCTGTGGGTGGACATGTATTTATCTTGATCCTGAAACCTTCCTGCTGCCATTGTTTGGTCCATGCATCCTTCCTCACAGAAACCACCAAGGGTGGTACAGTGCCTCACAGCTCCAGTAACCTGGGTTCAATCCCAGCCTCCCCGTGACCTTCAGGTTTACCCCAGGTGGGGCTGACGTTTCCTCCCACGTCCCAAAGACTTGCTGGTATGTAAATTGCCTCGTGTAAATTACCTCTGCTGCAGGCAAGTGGCTAAAGAATCAGAGGGGGGTAGATGGGCATGTGTAAGAGAGAAAAGGTGGCAGGGTCACAGAGAAATTAGGAGAGTGGGAATGGGGTTGATGGGATGGTTCTGCTGGAAGCTAACATAGATCTAAGGGGCAGAAAGGACTCCTTCTGCATTGTAATTAGTGAGTACACATATGTTGGCTTTTATTTCCACAGCATGAGCTTCATCATCATGTTATCTATGCACGTTCTTGTCCTCTTTACAATTGCTCCCTCTTTCTGCAATGGTTGATGTCCAGCATAGTTGTGAGCTTCTCGGGCATCCCAGACAGGAAATTCCCACTTATTACTATCCTCCTCTCCTCTTATCAACTCCCCGACAATGGGGCGATAATCTTTTTACTACCAACCAAGCGCATTGTTGGTGTGGGATCTTGACAAACACTAATGAAACTCGTATACAGCAACAACTGTGGACAATGTCATGGTTTAGGAACAGCGTCTTCCCAACAACCCATTAAACACGACATCCTCCTAGTAAGCTCCGAACTACAAACACCTGGAGGGATACTTTTTGTCTTTGCATTATTATTGAATTAATTTTTTGGTCTGTATTATGGGGGTTTGTTTACAGAGTACTATGTTTATATATCTGTTGTGTTGCTGCAAGTATGAATTTCATTGCTCTGTTTCAGGACACAAGACAATAAAACACTCTTGACTCCTTCTCTTGACTCTCATCTGGTTTCCTAGCATTACAGTTATTAATTTATTTTATTTTTGATTTGTACATATTATCTGTGGGTTACGGCCCTGTTAAACTGCAGCTAGTAAACATTTCATTGTTGGGTTGTCATTACATATGACAATTAAATACTATTGACTTGATGTACAACATAGTAAAATGGGTCACAGCCCTTCATAGGAAAGTAATCAGGCAAAATTTGTCAGGCTAGGACTATATTCCTTGGAGTGCAGGAGGATGATGGGTGATCTTATAGAGGTATACAAAATAGTGAGAAGAATAGGTCGGGTAGACGTACAGAGTCTCTTGCCCAGAATAGGGAAATTGCAAACCAGAGGAGAGGGGGAAAAATTTAATAGGAACCTGAAGGGTAATTTTTCATGCAAAGGTGGTGGGTGTATGGAATGAGCTGCCAAAGGAAGTATTTGAGGCAGGTACTATTGCAAACTTTTAAGAAACATTTAGACAGGTTTAGAGGGATATGGGCCAAAGGTAGGCAGGTGGGACTAGTGTAGATGGGTCATGTTGGTCGAGGTGGGGAAGTTGAGCCGAAGGCTCTGTTTCCACACTCTATGACTCTATGCAATGTGGCTGGATATGAACTGACGACTCAACAGCTCCAGCCCAAGCCTGTCCTCATCTTGAATCCACCTTCCTGCAGCTGTCTCACAGCCTGGATGACTTTGTTATTTATTCGAGACTTGGGATCAAACACTAGCCCTTTGCTACTTCAGGAGGTGAACCGAGCCTTTTGGGAACTGGAGAGTTTCCGAGGTTAAGCACACTGCCTGCTCATCAACCGGAAGATATAGATGAACAGCATTAAGCCCATTGAGTTAATGAATTCTGTACAGTGTGGCATTGTCAATATTTACTTGCAGCTGTAAAACGCTCATGCAATATAAAAGGAAATTTAATTTCCTGATCAACAATGGTTGCTTCATTCTGCTCAAGGTTCGTGCTTTCTAAAACATATTAGAGTACTGAATAAACACATGATTCATTGCATGGGGAAGGTTATCAATATAGGTAGGATTTTGGATTTACTTAACACTATGGACAGACAATCTGCTTATTATCATATTGTTTATGCGGCATTAGTTACCCAGAAGACACACAAAATGCTGGAGTAACTCAACGGGACAGGCAGCATCTCTGAGAGAAGGAATGGGTGACGTTTTGGATCGAGACCCTTCTTCAGACTGAGGGCAGGGGAGAGGGAGACAGAGATATGGAAGAGTAAGGTGCGAAAATGACAGATCAAAGGGGACTGCGGTCATGGAAAATGTAGAATGATTAATTGTTAGCTGAGGAGAAGATGACAACGAGGCATACAATCAGTAAAATTTAATCAGGAGAATAGTGAAACTAGTCAGAGAACTAGGATGGGGAAGAGATGGAAAGCAAGGGTGACTTAAAGCTACATGAAGTTAGAAGAATCAGTACTCATACCGCTGGGTTGTAAGCTGCCCAAGCGAAATATGAGGTGTGAAGAGCCAACCTAAAACACAAAGCGCTGGAGGAAACTCAGCAGGTCAGACAGATCTGTGGAGGGAACGGATAGACAATGTTCGAGCTAGTGACCCTTCTTCAGATCCGAAAAGGCGCCTATCCACCTTCTCCTGAGATGCTGCGTGACCCGCTGAGTTGTGTTTCACTCAAGATTCCAGCATCTGCAGTTCCTGACATCCCTATTCCAAACTTCATCATTGAAGGAGACTCCCAGGTGTTCAGAGGAATAGACTTCAAGAGTGTTCTTAAAGTCTCTTTGAAATGTAATGCTCCCACTGACTCCTGACAATCTCTGGCCCATGGCCACATATAGACACAAAATGCTGAAGCAACTCTGTGGGTCAGACAGAATCTCAGGACAAAAGATTCTGCCTGACCCACAGAGTTACTTCAGCATTTAGGTGGCTTTTCTGGTTGAGACCCTTCTTCAGACTGAGAGTCAGGGGAGAGGGAAACTAGAGGTATGAAAAATTATCGAACAAATCAGAGCCGACACCGATGGCCAAGGAGACCACAATGGTCCATTGTTGGCTGTGGTGGAGGTAATAACGAAGGGATACGAACAGTGAAACTAGCAGGATGCCTAGGGTGGGGGAAAGAGGGAGAGAGAGGGATTGAAAGGCTTACTTGAAATGAGAGAAATCAATATTCATACCGCTGGGTTGTAAGATGCCCAAGCGAAATATGAGGTGCTGTCCCACCAATTTGCACGTGGCTTCACTCTGACAGTGGAGGAGGCCCAGGACAGAAAGGTCAGTGTGGGAATGGGAAGGGGAGTTAAAATGTTTGGCAACCGGGAGATCGCGTACGTCAAGGTGGACTGAGTGTGTGACCGCACTGAGTGGGGAAGGAGTGTTGGGGATGGTATTGAGAAGCTCAAGGACATGCTTTGGAGGCCCGCAGAAGCCCTGTGCAAATAGTGGGGTCACGTACAAAATTATTTTAGGACTTGGAGATACGAAAAAAAATGCAGATGCTGTAATCTTGAGTAAAGCACGCCAAGTGCTGGAGCAACTTAGTGAGTCAGGCTGCATCTCCGGAGGACATGGATAGGCAACGTTTCGAGTCGGGACCTTTCTCCAGACCGATTGTATTTGGAGGAGAAAGCTGGAAATGAGGTAGGGTGGGGGTGGGGTGGGGGAGGGGAGGGGCAAAAGAGGGCAGGCAATATAGTGGGAGACATGCATGCACACCAGGGTGAGGAGGCTAGGGGTAACAAGAAAGAGAGAGGTCAGGGCTTGACAAGATAGACGCAAGGGCGATGTATGGGGCGTCTAGAACGAGGGCTCACCATTTCATAAATCATTACAATTCTCATCTGAGAGGCTCAGTCACTGGGTAAACTTAAGGTCTGGATCATTTGAGTTTTAGATATGATTTGGGCAAGAGGTAAGGTGAGTAATTAGTCACAATGCTATAAAATGGTGCAGACACAAGGGCTGAATGGCCCGATCCAGCTACTATTTGTTAGCTGGTTTTAATTTGAAGACCATGACTCTTTGACAGGTGGCGGTGGCCCTTTAAAGCCCTTGCATAAACAGTGCTATTGGCTTACAGCTGGCAGCTTTACATTCCACACCCTCCTCAGGGAAACACGCCCCCACCCCCACCCCCACCCTCAATCCCTGAAAGCAAAAGAAAGCTAAACAGTCATTAGTTTAATTAGCTGGGGAATTTCACACCTCTTTGTGGGCTGCACTTTTATTGGCAATTGATTCTCAATGGGCTTAGTAAACAGCGGAGGCCATAGAGGGGTCTGGCTGGTGACAATTAAACAATGATTACAGGTTTGCAGTCTTCGCTTGATTGATTAGGTCCGACCTGTGACAAGCATACCCCTGGCGCACAGGCTGAGATGCACCTGTGACAATAGCCACCAGCTAAAACCTGCGCTATGCAGCCTCAAGGGAGCCTTTAGATAGCATTGTTCCACCCAGAGCTGCACACACAGCAAATCTCTCCCTCTTGCCCTGCAGAGCGGGAGGCCAGGCCAGGCCAGGCCTAGTAACCAGCTACCCCTTAGGCTCCCAACCCCTATTCTTCCCTCTCTTTTATTGTAGCTTGCTACCAAGTCCAGAAATATTCATTGCGAGCATTTCAGTGAGCCCCGAGGTGTGGTACCCACACAGGGAGGTTTACATAAAAGGTACAAAATTAATTAAATCTGCTTCCATTTTTGTTAATTCACCAGACAAGGTTTCCAGCAATTTCAATCAGCCTGCTTAATCACTGAGCAGCTGAAATCATTCCAAATTTAATTATTACAGTAATTTAAAATAAATATGTTTATTTTATCTTTGTCATACTTCTTGATTAGACCCGCACTGAAGAAATATGAATGCTGGGTCGGCTCAATGATATGGTCATTAGAAAGGTTTACGACCCAAAATGTTGCCTACCCATGTTCTCCAGAGACACTGCCTGACCCGTTGAGTTACTCCAGCACTGTGTCGTTTTTTGCTCAAGGGCCAATGGGCCTCCTCCTGCACCTATTTTCTATGTTTCTATGTAATACTGACTACTGTCAGAGTCAAACTGGGACCCACAGACACAACAAAAATAATCGTGTCAAGGTCTATGAGACTGAAGTTAATGACTGCCAAATAAAATTTGAGTAAGTTTTCTCCACCATAGCTCGTGTGCCAAAAATAGATTTTACAATGGACTCTTTGTGTTTCCTAAGATAGATACAGTGCTGGAGTAACTCAGCGGGTCAGGCAGCATCTCTGGACAAAAAGGATAGGCAACATTTCGGGTCGGGACCATTCTTCAGACTCGACCCGAAACGTCACCCATTCAATTTCTCCAGAGATGCTGCCTGGCCCATTGAGTTACTCCAGCACTCTGTGCCAATCTTTGGTATAAACCGGCACCTGCAGTTCTGTTTATACTCTGCATTTTCTGGCAGGCACTGTTACACATCACAAGATCCCAAAACTAAAAGACCAGATATGATGCGATTTTTGGAAACACCGGCAGCTAGACAACCATTGGGCCTGGATATCAGGAGAGCACCCATGTGTGTCTTCCAGAGCTGCCTTAAGGTCACTGGCACACATGGAGACATGGGTGGGTGTAGGATCCCCAAGGGGAAGGAAGTGGAGGGGGGCATGCGTGGGAGTTGATGGAGTAGAGTGATAATAAAATGGGATAAGTGCAGGATTGGTGTAAATGGGTGCTTGGTAAACTTTTACAAATACGGCTGACAAGGCAGAGGGGTCTAAACGGAGGATGGCACAGTGTTGCAACTAGTGGAGCCACTGCCTCACAGTACCAGCAATGCAGGTTCAGTCATGACCTCCAGTGCTGTCTGTGTAGATTTTGTATGTTTTCCCTGTTACAGTATCATCTTCCTCCAGGTGCTCCAATTTCATAGAGTCACAGTCATAGAGTCATAGAATCATACAGTGTGGAGGCAGGCCCTTCAGCCCAACTTGACCACACCAACCAACATGTCCCATCTACACTAATCCCACCTGCCTGCTTTGGCCCCTTTCTCTCTACACCAGTCCTATCCACGTACCTGTCTAAATGTTTCTTGGACTTTGCGATAGTACCTGCTTTCCTCCCACAGTTTCTATTTTTATTTGCAGTTTATTGATATGCAGTGGGAGGGAAGAGGCAGGGGTCAGCAGTGGGAAGATGGTATTAATGCAGTCACACAGCATGGAAACAGGCCCTTTGGCCCCATTCTGGGTGTTTAGAGGGAATCTGTGGTAATTGTTTCACCAGAGGGTGAGAGGGTGATGGAATGGTGGAGACACAGTATCTGAATCAGCACTTGCATTGCCAAGGCAGAGAAAGATATGGACAAAGTGCTGGTAAATGGTGTCAGTTTAACTTGGACAATGGTCGGCATGGGCCGAAGGGCCTGTTTCTTATGACTGTATGATCGACATTGATCAAAAGATACCGCATGGGAACTGGCCCTTCGGCCACCAAGTGCACTCCAATTATCGATCATCCAGTCACAACTTCTATGAATATCCCACTTACACATCCACTCCCGACACATTAAGGATCATTTTCCCAATTAAACTACAAGCCAGCACATCTTTGTGATGTGGGAGCAAACCAGGGTATCCGGAGGAAACCCTCGCAGTCAAAGGGAGAAGGTACAAGCTCCACACAGACAGCACCTGAGGTCAGGATCGAACCCAGGACCCTGGGGCTGTAAGGCAGTAGCTTTACCGACTGTGCCACTCTGCCGTCCTTACCCAATGAGATTATGGCCATGGGTTTAATGTTTCTGCAGTTGCCTCAGTGTCTGAACATCTTCCCATGTGTTGCCTAGAGAATGTTTACCTCTGTAAAGGTGCAATGCAACACGTTCGTGAGGTCCTACAGCAGGGGTGAACCTCTTCTCAGGCCCTCGCTTGTAAAAGACCATTGGCCTGATGGCACCGCTCGATCTGCAGCTTACTGCACCACATGAAGTGGGCAAGGGCTGGTGAAGTAAAGCTCCTTGGGTCAGCACTAATTAGTCATTGCTGACCTTTGGACAGCTCCCTAATGGGTAGTGAGGGAGCAGCTTCAGGGGAGTGGACGTGTGGATGCAGTGGTCAGCTAGCCCCTCGTGTGTGCTGAAGGATCTCCGCCGTTTGCTAAATGTGGGCCCTTGGTGTCAGATCTAGCAACCTGCTCCCAAAAAGTGCAAGGGAAATTAAAGCCCAAGGGCTAAAGGTGTGTGTGTGTGTGTGTGTGTGTGTGTGTGTGTGTGTGTGTGTGTGTGTGTGTGTGTGTGTGTGTGTGTGTGTGTGTGTGTGTGTGTGTGTGTGTGTGTGTGTGTGTGTGTGTGTGTGTGTGTGTGTGTTCATGTCTGTGTGTGCACGCCTGTGTGTGTGTATGCAGCATTTGCGCATGTTTGTGGTGTATGCATGTGCCTGTGTGTCCAGTGTGCATGGTGTGTGTATGAGTCTGTGTGTACATTGTGTGTGTGCATAGTGCGTGTGTGTATGCAGCATGCATTTATGCAATGTGCATGTTTGTAGTATATATATATTTTTTTATGCATTGTGTGCAGTGTGAGCCAGTAGCTTGTCTTGTGCATGGCCAGCACTGAATCGGCCCTCTGACCTACTTGGTCCTCTGACATACTTGGGCCTCTGACATACTTGGGCCTCTGACATACTTGGCCCTCTGACATAATTGGCCCTCTGACGTACTTGGCCCTCTGACATACTTGGCCCTCTGACATACTTGGGCCCCTGACATACTTGCTCCAGGCATAGAAATCACGCTGACCAATGATCACCCCATACACTAGCACTATCCTACACACTAGGGACAATTTACAATTTTAGAGAAGTCAATTAACCTACAAACCTGTACGTCTTTGGATGTGTGTGAGAAAACCGGAGCACCCACAGAAAACCAACACGTTTATATGGAGAACGTACAAATTCTACACAGGCAGCACCCATTGTCAGGTCTCTGACTGTAAGGCAGCAACTCTACCGCTGTGCCAATATGGTTCTATTGCACTCTTGGAAATCTGCTCGAATGCTGTCCCTCAGGCATTAGCATTGTCGATTCTGGTTGGGTATGTCCCGGGACTCTCAGAGAACTGGGCTCGATCCTGACTTCCGGTGCTGTCTATGTAATGTTCCCATATTCTCTCTGTGACCTTATGGGTTTTCCCTGGTTGCTCCGGTTTCCTCCCACATCCTAAAGGTATGCAGGTTGGGTAGATTAAATGGCCGCTGCAAGTTGTTCCTTGTGTGTGAGTGAGGGGTAGAACCTGGTAGGGAGTTACTGGGAATGTATAGAGAAGTCAAGTCAAGTCAAATTTATTTGTCACATACACATACACGATGTGCAGTGAAATGAAAGTGGCAATGCCTGCGGGTTGTGCACAAAAAAGAATTACAGTTACAGCATATAAATAAAGTTAATAAGTTACTATTAGTGTCGACAAAAATTTAGTCTCTGGGGTTATAAAAGTTGACAGTCCTGATGGCCTGTGGGAAGAAGCTCCGTCTCATCCTCTCCGTTTTCACAGCGTGACAGCGGAGGCGTTTGCCTGATCGTAGCATCTGGAACAGTCCGTTACTGGGGTGGCAGGGGTCCCTCATGATCTTACTTGCTCTGGATCTGCACCTCCTGATGTATAGGTCCTGCAGGGGGACGAGTGTAGTTCCCATGGTGCGTTCTGCCGAACGCACTACTCTCTGCAGGTAATGGGATTGGCGTAAATGGGTGCTTGATACTCCACACAGACTCAGTGGCTGAAGGGGCTGTCTCCATCATAGTTTAGTTTTGAGCTACAGAACAGAAACAGGCCCTTCAGCCCACCAAGTCCGATTCAACCAGTGATCCCCGTACATTAGCACTATCCTACACTCAAGACACAATTTACAATTTATACCGATGCCAATTAACCTACAAACCTGTATGTCTCTATAATGTGGGAGGAAACTGGAGCACCTGGAGAAAGCCCAAGCGGTCACGGGGAGAACGTACAAACTCCATACTAAAGCACCTGTAGTCAGGATCAAACCCAAGTCTCTGGCACTGTAAGGCAGCAACTCTACTGCTGCACCACCGTCCTGCCCTAGAATGGGGTTGAGAGGGAAAGATGCTGAGAGATTTGATGACTCAAGCCATCAGCAGTTGTCAGAATGTAACGCTGAGTTACCAGCTCGTTTTGAAAAGGCTGACAACAGGGTGCTGAAAGCACTCGGGAGCATGAGACGCTTCTCTCCCCACTGGTGTCCTGGTGTGGAGCCTCACACCCTGTTGCCACCCCATTCCGAGAGGCCAGGGAGGGCAAGCCACAGTTCACAGCAGGTTGGAGACACGTGGAGATGTTTGCCGAGCACTGGCAACCCTCTGTGAATTTTCCGTGTTTGCTGTGAACTCGGGAGTGGGTTACTGTAGAATCTGGGCCACCTGTCAAACCTTCCCCCAACCCCCAACCCCCAACCCCCCCACCCCCCCCAATCTTCTCTCATCGCCACACACCCTCCTACACCGCACTTTCAACCCGAGTCCTGAATCAGTTTCTAGCAGGCACCATCCTCACCAAGATTTAAGGGGGACCCAGTGTGGGGTGGGGTTGGGGAACGAAGATGGGACCAACATTACTTAAAGGGTACTTTCCACAACTTTGGCGGCGCCTTTGTGGCAACTCTTTTGTGTACTTTTTATGCAAAAATAAAAGTATTTCGCTGTAAAGCATCAAAATAAAGTATCATCATTAAGGGTATCAGGAGTTATGGGGAGAAGGCAGGAGAATTGGGTGAGCCCATGAATGAATGGCAGAATAGATAGGTGGAATGGCTTCAATGACATGAAATTATGAATCTATTATTCTTACAATTGCTCACTGTTTGGTCGTGAAGAGCTTGTGTATTGCAAAAAAACCCACAGAAAGCTTTCATCATATACGTTATGGAGAAATATTTAAAATTCTGGGGAAAGATAAAAGGATGAAAGTAAAATCTACATTTGGAGAGGTAACCACTTCATTCGGGACGTTTGCTTGTGCTGTCAGCTGATGGTTCTCCTCTGCCATCCAGCAAAAAGGGCATGAGCACTAAAACACTTTGGATAAGTGGCAGTGGGCAACAAAGGCAGGTGGCAATGTGCATATAACAAAGGCCAGGCTCGTCTCAGTACAGTTGCTGTGAGCTCAAGTGAATCCTACACTTGTGCAGTCTGGTAGTTTCACCTGCTCCCCACACTGAGGGGTGAGTTTTATGGTGTGAGCTTCGTCCTGCTATTTTTAACTCTGCACACAGTGGCACTCCAATGAAAATTCACACAACCAGGTGTCAGCAGAGGCTCAGTGGCAACACTCTCATCTTTGAAACGGGTGGGGGGGGGGTGGGGTGTTCCAAGTTCATGTCTCACTACAGATGCACAGAAAGCCAAGCAAGCACGATAGTGCAGTGGTCAGTGCTGCTGCCGCACAAGTGCAATGACCCGAGTTTGATGCTGACCTCTGGAGCTTTCTGTGTGGAGTTTGCACGATCTCCCCGTGACAAATGGCGGTCCGATAAGTGCCCGCCCGAGTCCTCTAGCTTCCTCCCAAATCCCAACGTCATGCGAGTTGGTGGGTTAATTGGTTACTGTAAAGCACTCCTCAGTAAAAGGGGAACTGATGGGCAGGTGGAATGATATATGCATAATATGTTTTGTGTGTTTGACTGAGCTTTTGTGTCTGTCTTGTTGCTGCAACTAGATTTTCATTGTACCTGCACCTCACCACACTTGTGCAGATGACAATAAACACAACTTGACTTTTAGGGTAGACATTAAGAACCTTGGGGTTGGCAGTCAGCACCTTAAGGTAGACAGTCGGAAGCTTTATCCCCAGGGTGGAAATATCGTAGACTAGGAGGGCACAGCTTCAAGGCAAGAGGGGGCAAAGTTGAAAGGAGATGTGCCGGTCAAGTTTTTTACTTGGGTGCCTGGAACGTGCTGTTTGGAAGGAGGGGTGGGGGGACGGGGGGGGACAGAGACAGATACAATAGTGGCGTTTAAGAGGTTTTTTGATAGGCATATAATTATGCAGGGAATGGAGGGATATGGATCATGTGTAGACAGATGAAATTAGTTCATCTTGGCATCATGTTCAGCCCAGACAGTAGGCCAAAAGACTTGTTTCTGTGCTGTACTGTTCTATGTTCTATGAAACACAACTTGACTGGAGTAAGTTGCAAGGAAGTAAGGAGTGCATAAAGGAACTGCAGGTGCTGGTTTATACCACAGATAGACACAAAGTGCTGGAGTAACGCCGCATCTCTGAAGAAAAAAGGATTGGTGTGACGTTACGGGAATGGGATGGATCCCTGGAGCTGGCATGGTCTCGAGGGACTGAAGGGCCTCCTTCTGTACCACAATAAGTAACAAAGGAGCACTACCCTTCCAGAGCTTGTGGACCAGGCATTAAACAGATATTCAGATGAATGCCAAAACCCTGCAGCGCTAAGTTGAAATGTCAGGGAGCATGTCAGGGAGCATCACGGAAACAGGCCCGTTCGGCCCTACCAGTCCACGCCGACCACTCTCTCTGACCTAGTCTCATCTACCTGCACTCAGACCATAACCCTCTAATCCCCTCTTATCCATATACCTATCCAATTTACTCTTAAATAATAAAATCGAGCCAGCCTCCACCACTTCCACCGGAAGCCCATTCCATACAGCCACCACCCTCTGAGTAAAGAAGTTCTCCATAGATGCTGCCTGACCTGCTGAGTTACTCCAGCACTGTGTCCATCTTTACTCCAAAGACTAGCTGGGCCTGTTTCTGTACTG
Source organism: Rhinoraja longicauda (assembly GCF_053455715.1). Classification (NCBI taxonomy): domain Eukaryota; kingdom Metazoa; phylum Chordata; class Chondrichthyes; order Rajiformes; family Arhynchobatidae; genus Rhinoraja; species Rhinoraja longicauda. The sequence continues at coordinate 40,061,673 of NC_135963.1, read as the reverse complement.
GAATTTCTCCGTAACCCAATACGACGTTCACTTGTACATTAGTGATTGATTTTGCCATTAGGGCCATTAAGTGCATCTGGTCAGCAGTGTTCATTCAACCTTGTGATAATTCTAAACTTCCGACAAAGCCTCTCATTAAACAAAAACCTTCCTCCCTCGATCTCACTATCAGTCCTCCGCCTTTGTAAATATGGCTTTAATATTCAGGAGGACCTTCAGACGTGAGCGGGAGCCTGAAATCTGCTTCTTATCTAAGCACTGCAGGTCTGCTTGGCTGTAGCCAGTATCACTAAACACCAGGTGCCTGACACTACCCCCTCTCTCGCTAGCACCGGCCCTCCTCCTCCCGCCCACAGCCAGAGGTAATGAACGAAGAGCCCCCAGTCACCACACGCACAGAGAGGCAACAACAGAGCATGGAGACACTCATTTACCTTATGGTTTGCAACGATGACTTGTTTCATGCACCATCTGCCCAGCAGTTCCACAAATGCAGTGGTGCTGCACAGCTGCATGAGCCCAGCTTTACGATTACTGCACAGTATTCGCAAAAGACATGGGTTACTTTGCCTTGGTGCAAAAGAGGCAAATGGGGGAGATTGGGGGGGGGGGGGGGGGGTGAAGCTAATTGAGGTACATCAAATTATGAGGGCAATAGATAGGGTGGCTACTCCCAATAGCAGAGGTGCCTATAACCAGGGACATAAGGTTTAGGGTGAGGTGTAAGAGCTTTACACAGGATCTGAGGAAGTATATTTTCAACCAGCATTTGATTAGAACCTGAAACGCTGTGATGAGTGAGTAGTGGAGGCAGACTCTCACAATGTTTAAGCCTCTGGATTCTTTGCCAAGTCAGAGAAGTGGTGGAAAATGTGATTAGTATAGGTGGGGGTTTGATAGTGAGCATGGACATGCTCGTCAGAAGGGCCTGTTTCCATACCGTATGACTCTATCACACAGAAACAGTCCATTGGAGGAGGTCATTAAACTATACCAGCCCCCTAGCAGAAGCGTCCACGTGGCGGGGCTGGAAACTGGAAGTGCCCTGAGCTAATTCTGCTACCACCACCTATTGTACAAGTGATGGCTCCCACTGATTGTCGCCAGAAGCTTGTGCTCATTTCAGGACGGTGGATGACAGTGATGTAACATTTAAAACATGGATGATGGACACGAAAGAAGATTAAGCTATACCACCCACACTCCATTCAATTAGATCACAGTTAATCTATACCTTCACTCCACGCACCTTAGAGATTCAGATTTAGAAACAACTTCTTCCCAGCTGCCTAGACAACTGACCTATCATCTATCTCATTGGAGACCCTCGGACTATCTTTAATTGGACATTACTGGACGAGCTTGCATGAAACATTATTCCCTTTGTCCTGTATCTGTACACTGTGGACGGCTTGATTATAATCATGCATAGTCTTTCCGCTGACTGGATAGCACGCAACACAAAAGCTTATCACTGTACCTCGATGCACATGGCAATAAACTAGACTATAATGACCTTGCTGAGGAGGTAATTGAGGCAGGTACTATCACAATGTTTAAAAACATTTGGACAGGTACATGGATAGGACAGGTTGAGAGGGAGATGGGCGAAATACAGGCAGGCAGAACGAGTGTAGACGGGATATGTAGGTCAGTGTGGGAAAGTTGGGCCGAAGGGCCTGTTTCCACGCTGTAGGACTCTGTGACTCTTAAAAAAATACTTCCTCTGCTCGACTGCCGAAACTCTCCCTCGCATCGTCTTCACTCCGAGACCCTCTTTCTCTACTGCTCTATGAAAGCCACCACTTCCAGGCCCTTGTAAACATTGAAACATTGAAAATAGGTGTGGGAGTAGGCCATTCGGCCCTTCGAGCCAGCACTGCCATTCAATATGATCATGGCTGACCATCCAAAATCAGTACCCCATTCCTGCTTTCTCCCCAAATCCCTCGATTCTGTTATCCCTAAGAGCTAGCCCTTTGTAGGTCTTTAACCTGCTTCCACACCCCCACAGCACCACTCAGCCTGCACCACTCTCTCTGAGAGAAGTGCAGTCATTACAGGTTAGACTGAAAGTGCTGTGGGGGGGGCAGACTCTCTGGGAGAGAGCAGAAAGGCAAGACGGCGGTGAGAAGCCTTCAGTTCCACGGCCCCATTAGTTGTTCACCTCAGGTGGTGCTTTGATTGTTCACTGAATCATTCCAACTATGTAACCCTGTGACCCCTGACCCTCGACACAATCCCTGACTGGAAGAAGAGTGTAACCAGGTTAACAGACTCTTCACTTAATTGCTGACTGTGGAATTCAACAACAAAAGCGGGATCATAATTACAAGATGTCGGAATGCTGAGGCAACCATGGCAGAAGTCACACAATACTATAGTCAAGAGGACCCTTCAGTGGAATTGGCCGGGGTTATTTGAGTTCCCACAGCTGAGGACTAGTTGAAAAGGAATCAGCCAAACCCCTGAATGAGTGCATTAGAAATACTGGAAAATAAACGAGTTTCACCCAGCATTCAAACCACACTCTGAGTTTGCCACCATCACCAAGGGGAAGGGCATCCATGACTTCCCCACAAGTAGCATTATTGAAAGCTATCACACTACAAAGACGTACAGGTTCATGGGTTAATTGGCTTCGGTTAAATTGTAAATTGTTCCTAGTGTGTAGGGTAGGTTTAGTGTATGGGGTGATCGCTGGTCGGCACGGACTCGGTGGGCTGAAGGGCTTGCTTTTGAGCTATATCTCTAAAGTCGAAAGACAAAAGTCTAAAGAGGGACCTATACTTGCTGGAGTTTAAAAGGATGAGAGGAGACCTCTGAACATTACCGAATAGTGAAAGGCATGGATAGAGTGGATGTGGAGAGAATGTTTCCACAAGTGGCAGAGTCTCGGACCAGAGGGCTCAGGCTCAGAATAAAAGGATGTACTTTTATAAACGAGATGAGAAGGAATTTTTTTAGCCAGTGGGTGGTGAATCTGTGGAATTTGGTGCCACAGACAGCTGTGGAGCCCAAGTCGTTAGGTATATTAAAAGCGGAGATTGACAGGTTCCTGATTAGTACGGGTGTCAAAGGTTATGGGGAGAAGGCAGGAGACTGGGGTTGAGAGGGAAAATAGATCAGCCATGATTGAATGGCGTAGTAGATTTGATGGGCTAAATAGCCTGATTCTACTCCTATGACATGAATAAGAATTATGATTCAGTCTTCTTCTGGGTATCTCTGTCACCAGGGCTGAGCCGCCAGCAGTCAATTCAGTGCACTAAATTCCCCACCGCATCCTCTAATGAAGCCACATTCAGAAACCTTCCTCCAGGTTTTATAAAGATAACCATTTGGGCTTCTGGTGCACTGGGCTCAGAGGGAGGGGTTGCTGGAGCATTTCCGGAGAGGTACAGGAAGCCAAAGAAGGGAGTCCAGCTTCTTCTCTGACTGTGAGGGAGGAGGAATGGAAAAGATAAGGAAGGGAACCTTATTCACTGACAGAAGCCAACCACACTTGGGGTTATCAAACGCACAGGGCCACAGTATCAGACAGATTGTGTATTGCACCCACGGACCTGGACTAATGATGGTCTGCGATGTTTAATGTAGAATGGTCGGAACCATTTCTGTCATCGGCTGTTAAACATAAAGCTATCTCTCTGCTTCTTTTAATCATGATTTCCAGCCGGGGGTGAGGCTGACAAGGCCGAATTTGCTCTACCATCTAATTGCTCTCAGTAGTGACTGTTTTCCAGTTGTTCACTCAGTCACACAGACGGCAATACAGTACAATGGTGCTTTATTGCCACATGTGCACAACACAGTGAGATTATTTTTGGGTCGCTACATTTGGTACCATTTGCAAAGTCCGGTCCACGCACTCGGTCTTACGGAGCGGCGCCCGATCCAGGCAAACCCCTGGGGCGTTGTGTACCAACATCCCTCTTCTCTTTGTGCTCCTTTGTGCTCCGGGGGTGCCTCCCGCAGCTGACTCTAAGGGCACGGGGGGGGGGTCAGACTGTCCTTGCTCCTCACCACCGTCATCACTGGCTCCCTCCTCTTAGGCAGACAAAGCATGGCAAGGGAAACTGCTTCGATTTGTTTCTAACTGGTCTTTTTCTAGTATCAGCCCAGAAAGAACTAGAGTCGTTGATTTGAAAATCCCAATCTCTGGCTCTGCCAGGCTAGGGCTGAGGCAGGAAGGGGAGGCGGGAGCAACTGGGTGAGGAGGGGTGGATGTCAGAGTTGAGGGAGGGAAGAAACTTTTTAATTTCAAAAATAAACTTTATTCGTAATAAAAAAATATATTCAAAATAATAAACTCCTAATGCACTGTTACTGTCTACTCATTCAATATTGCTGATGCTATACCCAATAGCATTGGCAGCTTTCTTTTTACTTATACATAGTGCAGCATAGTGGCGCAGTGACAGAGTTGCTGCCTGACAGCGCCAGATACCCAGGTTCGATCCTGACCTCGAGTGCTATCTGTGCGACTCCTGGAAATCCCTTCGATGGTGGGGAGGTCAGTACCTGTGATGGACTTGGCTGTGTTCACCACTTTTTACGGACTTCTTCACTCCTGGGCGTTCAAGTTGCCGATCCAGGCCGTGATGCATCCTAGCATCGCCCCCCCATGGTGGCTCACAGGGAGAACATCTGTATGTTCCAACCCAGATGGAGAGGGAGAATGCCAGCCATTGTGGGGAGTGAAATGGATTGGCCTTTGAGCCTCAAGGGATTCACTGGCCCCATCCCTCGTCCTTCCATCCCACTGGTCTCAGTTACATGTTGCATGAGCATTTGCCCTCCCGCCAGGGGCTGCAGAATGGGCCGGAAGTAGAGGGAGAGAACGAAGGTGAAGATGAAAGCACCACATCACTCAATCTCACACATGGCCACCAGTTCACATCGAGTCATGCAAAGAAACAGGCCCCTCAGCCCACTGAGCCTGCACAGACCAGGAAACACACACTTAACTAATCATGTCCCCAACAACTCTCACCAACCTCTAAAGATGCGCCATAGAAAGCATTTTGTCGGGATGCATCACAGCATGGTTTGGAAACACCTCCATCCAAGACAGCAAGTAATTGCAGAGAATTGTGGACCCAGCCCAGACCATCAGGCAAACCAACCTCCCTTCCATTGACTCCATCTACACATCACGCTGCCTTGGCAAGGCCAGCAGCATAATCAAGGACCAGTGTCAACCCCGGTCACTCCCTTGTCTCCCCTATCCTATCAAGTAAGAGGTACAGAAGTGTGAAAACGCATAGTTCCAGATTCAGGGACAGTTTCTCCCAGCTGTTATCAGGCAATTGAATGATGCTGACACCAACTAGAGTGCGGGCCTGACCAACCATCTAACTCATTACAGAGCATGGGACTATCTTTAATCGGATTTTAATGGCCTTTATCTTGCACTAAACATTAATCCCTTTATCCTGTATGTGTACACTGTAGATGGCTCAATTGTAATCATGTATAGTCTTTCCGCTGACTGGAGAGCACGCAACACAAAAAGCTTCTGACTGTACATGTGATAAGAAACTAAACTATTCTTATACTAAGCCCCCCCTCCCGTCTGTCAGATTCTCCATTCACCATCACTATTTATAGTGACCAGTTCGCCTAATAACTTGTGCTTCTCTGGGACAAGGGAGGAAACCCAGAGCACAAGGAGATCGTGCAACCTACACGCAGATAGCGCCTGAGGTCAGGGTTGGCCCGGGTCTCTCGGTGCTGTGTGGTAGCCGCTCGACTGGACGTGCCACTTGCACTGCCCGATAATGCCATGTCGGATCGGATGGGGCAGGATCTGTGTGTGGTGAGCCCCTCCAGGAACAGGTCTGCTGCAGTTCAAACTTGGGCAAAGTACAGAGCTTGTGCTCGGTAGCTGGAGGGTGAAGTTACGCATAAACTCTACTGCAGGTTTCGGGCAATGTGTGCCTAGGTGTGCAACATGGTTATGTGTGTAGACTGACTTCCCTTCTGAGCCTGACGTGCGTGCGTGCGTGTGTGTGTTTAGTTTATTGTCATGTGTACTGAAGTACAGTGAAAACGTTTTTGTTACGTGGTATCCAGTCAGCAGAAAGGCTATACATGATTACAATCAAGCCGTCCAGAGTGTACAGATACAGTATAAAGGAAATAATGTTCAGTGTAAGGTTACAGTCCGATTAAAGATAATCTGTGGGTCTCTCATGAGGTAGATTGTGTGTGTATGTGCGTGTGCGTGTGCGTGTGCGTGTGTGTGTATGGATGTGTGTGTATGGATGTGTGTGTATGGATGTGTGTGTGTGTGTATACATGTGTGTACGTGTGTGTATGTGTGTACGTGTGTGCGTTCGTGCATGAGCGTGAGCGTGTGCGTGTACGCATGTGCTCGTGTGCGTGCGTGCGTGCATGCAAATGCGCGCGTGTACGTGTGTGGGTGTGTGTGTACCTGTAAGATACTCATGATTTGAACACACATCTGTCTCTACCTTCACTGCCCTCACTGCCTGCAAGACTAATATTTGGGAAAATTCCTACTTGGCCAGCTTCCCAATCCGGTTACATTGGGGAAAAAAAAAAAATACTTCCGTTACAAGCCTTCAGGTACTTAGTCCCCTGAGCAGGCAAGATCCAAGAGCTTTTTATCCTCACTGGAGATTGTAGGACTGGATTAGTCAGCAAAGGGACAATCAAAACCAGTCATTCAGTTTCATTAAGTCCTTGTCATCCACTGACTTACCTTACATGGATCCGGTAATTCCCAGGTCTGAGTTGGGAACACTAAGGCTCAGGCAGGTGGTTCTGGGAGTATGGCTGAAGCCAGGGTTGGGGTCACAGGGGTCAGGAAGGTGGGAATGAAGGTTGACATCCTGAAACATTACACGCTGAAGTGTACCCAGAGGCTGCTGGACCCACAGAGTGTTGACCACTCAATGTTATTCCTGCTTCAGTGTCACTGCCTGCAGTTTTAATGCTTTCTGGGTGTTCTAGTTATAAAGGGGAAATCCCTGTCCCTTGCAAATAATGAAGACACTGCATTTAAGTCAATGAAGAAGGGTCTTGACACCAAACATCACCTATTCCTTTTCTCCAGAGATGCTGCCTGAGTTACTCCAGCATTTTGTGTCTATCTTCGGTGTAAACTAGCATCTGCAGTTCCTTCCTACACATTTTAACTTATTTTTGTTTTTTACCCATTTACACTAATCCTACATCAATCCCATTTTTTACTCTCACATCAATCCATATCAGATTCTGCCACTCACCTACTTACTACAGGCATTTACTGTAGTTTTAGTTGAGTTTATTGTCACGTGTGTCGATGTACAGTGAAAAGCTTTTGTTGCGTGCTAACCAGTCAGTGGGAAGTCTATACATGATTATAATCAAGTCGTCCACAGGGTACAGATGCATGATAAAGGGATAAAGGTAAAGTCCAGTGAATTCCGATAAAAGATTGTCCAATGGCCTCCAACATGGTAGGTAGTAGCTCAGGACCACTGTCTAGTTTTTGATAGAGTGGTTCAGTTACCTGATAACAGCTGGGAAGAAACTATGCATGAATCTACTAAGCCACACATCTTTGAGATGTGTGAGGAAACCGAAGCACTCATGAGAAAATCAGAAAGAATGTGCAAACTCCACACAGGCAGCACAAGAGGTCTAGATTGAATCCAGGGCACTGGAGCTGTGAGGCAGAGTCTTCACTGTGCAACCCTCCCATAATCAGGAGAGGATTCACAGAGGGTTGAGGGAGAGGGAATCGAGGATACAAGATGAACAAGCTTACCCCTAGCATGCAAGGAGTGGATGGGAAAACGGGATAACAAAGAACTCTTAAGGGGTTGGACAGGCTAGACGCAGGAAGATTGTTCCCGATGTTGGGGAAGTCCAGAACAAGGGGTCACAGTTTAAGGATAAGGGGGAAGTCTTTTAGGACCGAGATGAGAAAGTTTTTTTTCACACAGAGAGTGGTGAATCTGTGGAATTCTCTGCCACAGAGGGTAGATGAGGCCAGTTCATTGGCTATATTTAAGAGGGAGTTAGATGTGGCCCTTGTGGCTAAAGGGATCAGGGGGTATGGAGAGAAGGCAGGTACGGGATACTGAGTTGGATGATCAGCCATGATCATATTGAATGGCGGTGCAGGCTCGAAGGGCCGAATGGCCTACTCCTGCACCTATTTTCTATGTTTCTATGTTTCTAACTAGTGTGAATGGGTGATCGATGGTCGGAGTGAATTCGGTGGGTCGATGGGCCAGTTTCATTGCTGTATCTCTAAAACTAAACCACACTAAAGTCTTAAGAGACTGACAATTGAATGAATCAGTTGAAAGAGGGTTGAATGGGAGAGAGCTTTGAAACGGAGATAAGATTCAATCATGTATTTCAGCGTGTCAACAAGTGGCCTTTTTAGAATCAGTTTTTATTGACATGCATCTCCTGGTCCTATGTGAGACACTTTCCACAGCAGGGGTGGTAATGGCATCTCCTGGTCCTATGTGAGACACTTTCCACAGCAGGGGTGGTAATGGCAGGCGGTGGAATCAGCCGGTCAATAAGCTCAGTTTCACCAAATTGATTGATTTTTTAAATCATCAGCTAGGCAATGCCATCCGAGAGAAAAAGGGAAAGGAGGCAAAGTAAAAGGCAGTACTGCGCTTTCAACCCTCTTTTAACTGATTAATTCGGTTGTCAGTCTCTTCTTACTTTAGTTTAGTTTCATTTTAGAGATACAGCATGAAAACAGGCAGTACAGTGACACAGGGGCAGCACGGTGGCGCCTAGGTAGAGTTGCTGACTCACAGCGCCAGAGACTCGGGTTCGATCCTGACTAAGGGTGCTATCTGTACAGTGTTTGTATGTTCTCCCCGTGACCGCGTGGGTTTTCTCCAGGTGCTCCAGTTTCCTCCCACACTCCAAAGACGTACAGGTTTGTAGGTTAATTGGCTTCAGCAAAAAGAATTGGAAATTCTCCCTAGTGTGTGGGATAGTGCTAGTGTACAGGGATCGCTGGTTGGTGTGGATTCGCCAGGCCGAAGGGCCTGTTTCCGTGCTGTATCTCTAAACTAAACTAAATTATTGCTGTTCTTTAATCATTATGTTGATGCAGATTCAATCCAGACTCCTCTCTGTTATTAGCGTATAGTGCCTTGTGAAGCTTCATTCAGCAGTATCTCCCACTAAACTCCCTCACTGTTACAAGAAACATCTTATTTGATAATTACACAGGGTGATTTGACCCTGATACAAATGTAGCCTTCAGCCCCAACACAGGAACTGCCTTGATTAATTTATCTGCTCCCATCCCACCCCATCCTCATTGCACCATAATTTCATTACCGACTGTTATGACTGCATTAGCCCCTGTCCACCCTTACATCCTGACCTTCCTGTTATGGGAACAGCTCCATCCAAGACCGTAACGAATTGCAGAGAATTGTGGACGCAGCCCAGACCATCACATAATTCATCCTCCCTTCCATTGACATCATTTATACCTCACGCTACCATGGCAAGGCCAGCAGCATAATCAAGGACAAGTTGCACTCTAGCCACTCCCTCTTCCCCCCTCTCCCAGCGGGCAAAAGGTAGAGAAGTGTGAGGGCGCACACCTCCAGATTCAGGGACAGTTTCATCCCAGCTGTACTCAGGCAACTGAACCATCCAACCAACAACTGGAGAGCAGTCCTGAACTACTCTCTATCTCATTGGAGACCATCGGACTATTTCTGATTGGATTCTACTGGTTTTATCTTGCACTAAACATTATTCACGTTATTCCCTTTATCATGTATCTGTACAGTGTGGATGACTTGATTGTAATCATGTATTGTCATTCTGCTGACAAGAACAAGAGCTTTTCACTGCACCACGGTAGACATGAAAATAAACTAAAATTAGCTAAACCAAACTAAACCATTACAGTTCCATCAGGTACAACTCCCACCACTTTACTGGCTCCATGACGGAATAGATATGGAAGGTGATTAAACATCCAGGATTGACTCTGGGAGTGGAAAGTACAAACCTAATCAGTTCAGTCTGTTTCTGAGTGTAATAATTCTTAACAGGATAATGTTTTAACATTGGGGCATCCCTGGCAAAGTTTGATATTGGATGCTTAATTATTTGTGTAGAATTCTGTTGCAGGTTTCTGTTAAGAGAGAAGGCAAAATAATGGACAAAAGAACACAAAGTGCTGAAATAACTCAGCATGTCAGGCAACATCTCCAGAGAACGTGGATAGAACCTATCCATATTCTCCAGAGATATTACCAGACCTGCTGAGTTACTTCAGCACTTTGTGCCCTTTTGTCTATAATTTTGCCTTCTCTCTTAGAAATTTAGGACCTATCCATGTTCTCCAGAGATGTTGCCTGGTCTGCTGAGTTACTCCAGCATCTGCACTTCCTTGTTTCTACAAGCAAATTAATGCTCCTTATGTGAAAGTATCAGGGGCCATGTAGGGTTGCCTTGTTGACCATGTTCAGTGGTACTAACTGCACCAAGGGAACAATGGCTAATGCATTTCTCACGCCACCGATCCTCCATGAAGCATTGTGTGCAGTTCTGGTCGCCAACTCTATAGATATGGTTGCACTGATAAGAGTGCAGAGGAGATTCACCAAGACATTATCAGGACTGGAGGACGTTAGTTACTGGAGGGGATTGGACAGACTGGGCTTATTTTCCCTGGAATGAAGGAGTCTGAGGTGTACCTTTCATCAAAGTTTAGTTTTAGTTTAGTTTAGTGATATTGTGCAGAAACAGGCCCTTCGGCCCACCAAGTTCATGCCGATCATCTATGCCGAACATGCATACCTAAACTAATTCAATTTCCACTCAACGGGTTAGGCAGCATCCATAGAGAACAAGGAGAGGTGATGTTTTAGTCGGGGCCTTTCTTAAGACTAATTACAGGGGTGGGGTGAAAGCAAGCTGGAAGAGTGGAGGGGCAGTGCAAAGCATGGCAGGTCATCTATCCATGAAACATCACCTATCCATGTTCTCCACGGGTGCTGCCTGACCCCTGAATTACTCCAGTCTTTCCTAGAGAAATCAGTATCTGCAGTTATTTGATTCTACCTTTCTGTTCCAGGTGATTACGTTATGCCTCCAGTTCACTGGAAATTTGCTGTCAGGTTTGGAATGGGGTTAAAAGCAAAATATGATGCAAGAGTGTGGGTGTTTGGAGCACTAACTAGAATTCTCAACCACTTCAATCAGAGCCTATTGACTTTGCAGTTGGCCGTTTGGAAATATTTTGTGTCAAGTATTATACAACATTCCCGATATTTCTGTTTGTGAAAAAATACCCCCTAAAAGGTTTGCTTAGATAAAAGTATCCTGGAAATAAATGACCTGTTTCAGCTATGAGACTTTGAATGAAGGCTTTTAATTTCCTGGGAGAGATAACTGGAAGATTTAAGTACAGATCCTTGAATCTTCTTGTCTTTTGCTAAGTGCTATACTTGATTACACAGGTCAAGTTTCATCCGGAAACTTCAAGAAGCTTTTAAACATTTTGACAGCTTCTTAAGAAAAGCATCCTTGGGCTGCTTTTCAAAAGTTTGGCTGGCGGAGATCACAGGGGGAATTTGAAGAGGTGCATTAATGGTACATTGCACACGTCTCTCATCCCCTAGCCACTCAAGGCCTTCACCTACTTCCAGGTAAATGCGTTACTTGTGGTTTTCACAGTCACTGCCACACACAATCACGCACACACCTCCACACACTCTGTTGCATACAGACACTCACTCACTCACGCATACCACAAATGCACACAAATGCACACAAATGTACTCTCTCACATTTACACACACACTCACTCACCCAATCATACCACAAATGCATATTACGCTTACACAAACACATACACATTCATGCACATGCACACACATATTCATTTACATTCTCTCCCACACACACACACAAACAAACAATATTTCAAGTGTTGTAAGAATTATGAGAATATAACCCATAAAACTTCATTTCCTTTTAAGATTACATTCCCTTGTTTTACATTACTACTATCCACCTCATTAGAGAACCTCGGACTATCTTTACACAGACTTTACTGGACTTCATCTTGCAATAAACTTTATTCCCTTTATGATGTATTCAAAGCGTTTCACTGTACCTTGGCGCACATGACAATAAACTAAACTCAACTGAAAATATTATGGAATTCATGATGAAAATCATGACATTAGCATAAAATAAGACTGTTTTTTACATGCCAGATGCTCCCTAACTTGCACGCCTTGCATATCTTCTGACCCCCTCAGAAGGCATGCAAGGAAAGCCCCTACAGGAATACAGTAGGTTGACCCTAACTCTGGCAGCCGCACAGAATACCACTCTCTCAGGGTACAGTGATAATTTAGATAATTTGCCTCCTCATATTTGTGACACTCTACACTCTCTCACGATCCTGCTCTATCTCTTTAATATGTCATTCTCACACCGCCACGCATTCCTTCATGGAATCTACTCCATCCTTCGAGGGAGATCGCTCCACATAATAAACCCATCTACAACATTATCAAAGCCTCCCTGCAAAATTTGAGACTCTATGCATTCACCCGATCTATTCCTCTCATGATTTTGTAACATTTATAAGATCACCCCGCATCCTCCTGCACTCCAAGGAATAGAGTTCTCGGCTGCTCAACCATACCCTACAACTCCTGGCAACATCCTGGTAAATCTTCTCTGCACCCTTTCCAGCTTGACAACATCTTTCCTTTTAGATGGTGACTAAAACTGAACACGGTACTCCAGTTGTGTTGATGGTCGGCCTGGATTTGATGGCTTGAAGAGCCTGTTTCCATGACCTCCGACTCTATGAGTGTCTCTGAAATCCCACCCATCCCTCTGTCCTGGGTCTGGATCTTCCCTCCAACCTGAGCCTTGTGCAGTGTAGAACAACTCCTCGGTTAGTCATCAGTTGCCAAGAGATACTACCTGCGATTATTCAGGCATTCAAGATTTAAATCGTGCATCCTTCCCCCATCCACACTTTCAAAATATTCAACTCACTTGAACTGTGTCGACCTCCCATCAGCCTTGCCTGTTGGTCTATCCATGGGCTCATGCTGATTTTCACATTCCCTGTTCCAATTTTCCACACACTTTATAATTTGCCGTCATTAGCACTTTCCAGTGCTGGTCCCTCGGTCCCTAAATCCACTATAAACGTGTGCCTATTAAAAGCAAGAGAAATCCCATACCATCTTTCCCCAGAACATCATTCATACTTCACAGAACAGTGAGGAACAGCTTGCTTTAGCACTTATCAGCAGGCTACAATTCCCCTTGAAGCTGGAGAATTTCTTTACATTCTCTGTAATTTTGGACTCAATTAGCAAGTTCTAGAAATGCTTCAGTTGTGAAGCTCAAAGCAGCTGAGCACAAGTCATCAGGGGGGAAATAACATTCTCCCCACTTCCTCAAGAAATTGCAGACAATAGTGGACGCAGCCCAGACCATCATACAAACCCTCCCTTCCATTGTCTCTATCTACGATTCACACTGCCTCGGCAAGGCCACCAGCAAATTCACGGACGACTCTCATCCCGGCCACTCCCTCTTCTCCCCTCTCCCATCAGGCAAGAGGTACAGAAGTGTGAAAACACACACCTCCAGATTCAGGGAGTGTCTTTCCAGCTGTTATCAGGCAACTGAACCATCCTGCCAACAACCAGAGAACAGTCCTGAGCTACCATCGACCTCATTGGAGACCCTCGTACTATCTTTAGTCAGATTTTGCTGGACTTTATCTTGCAATATACTTTATTCCCTTTATCCTATATCTGTACAATGTGGACGTAATAATCAAAATGTTTTTCACTGTCCCTTGGTACACGTGACAATAAAATAAAATAAACTACATGAGGAATTTCATCCAGGATTTAGAATCAGTTACCGAGATACAGCACAGATACCTTTCAACCCACTGAGTCGACACTGACCATTAGCCACTCACTTACACTAATTCTGCATTAATCCCCTGTTTTTTTTAATGCTCCTCCACATTCTCATCAATTTACCCCAGATCCTACCACTTTCCCAGACACTTAGGAGAAGTTTAGCCACTTAAACTAATGATCACACATCGTTGGGATGTGGGACGAAAATGGTGGAAACCCACATGGCCATGGGGTGAATGTACAAACTCCAAGTAGATACTACCCAAGGTGAGGATTGAACTCGGGTCTCTGGCACTTTCATTTGCCCAGATGAGCAGAGCTCAGGCAATACTCCAGAAACAAATGTAACCATGTCCCTGCTGCAACAGCTTGCTCTGCAGCCACCTCGTCCCTCCTCAACCACTGTTTGAAGCACTCCACACTGGAGACTGCGTGGTTCAGCAAGCTGGACAATGTGGGAGGATCAGAGCTGAGAGTTTCTGGAAGATGAAGGGCTAAAAAAACAAGGGGAAGGTGTGAATGGGATAATGTGAAGGATCTGAGGACGCAATAACAGTGGGAATTGGATAGGAAGCTGAGGGATGAGGATACATTAGCAGACGGATCCGGGGCAGGGCCTGGAGGGAAAAGGGGTTGGTTAGAGGGATACGGTACAAGGCTTAGAGGGATAAAAGAAAGGATGCCGCCACCATCTTCTATCTTCGGTATATACCAGCATCTGCAGTTCCTTTCTACACACCACTTTCCCCCCTCCTCTACCAGAGAAAGACAAGAAGCTGCAGCATTGGATCCGCTGTCTGAAGATGGATTGAGTCATTGGCAGTGAACAGGACTCAGTCTGAAACTAAACAATTTCACTACAGTCACTGTGTTCCTTGCAACAATGCACAAACCACACAGACCTTGGGATGATGCATTGCACATGCCAAGGATCCCATTAGACACAATATTTTAATGGGCTGTCACTGCCAGGATATATAATTATCTCCAGTCATTCAACAATTATATCATCACACCAGGTCTGACCTTGCAAATATCATCAACATTTCTGCTGTAAATTCCAGGGCATTTCCGGTAATAATATGCTCACTGGCTTCACACTATAACTCCTGCTGAATGCATAGATTACATGGACATCACAATGTTAACTATATGACAAGCCCACTAATGATGCATATAAGCTCCTGAGAAAGTCATGAAATATTGCAAAGTAAATTCTTGTTTAACCTCAACATTAATAATACTGGAAAGGAACGGTTCAGCTTCTGTGCAGTATGGTATAAATGTTTGTGTTCTGTGCAATTGTTTGCCAATATCACAAATGCAACAGTCCCCTTTGTATGGCATGCTCATTAATACACTGGAATTTAGAAGGATGAGAGGGGATCTTATCGAAACGTATAAGATTATTAAGGGGTTGGACACATTAGAGGCAGGAAACATGTTCCCAATGTTGGGGGAGTCCAGAACCAGGGGCCAATGTTTAAGAATAAGGGGTAGGCCATTTAGAACAGAGATGAGGAAAAACTTTTTCAGTCAGAGAGTTGTGAATCTGTGGAATTCTCTGCCTCAGAGGGCAGTGGAGGCCAATTCTCTGAATGCATTCAAGAGAGAGCTAGATAGAGCTCTTAAGGATAGCGGAGTCAGGGGGTATGGGGAGAAAGCAGGAACGGGGTACTGATTGAGAATGATCAGCCATGATCACATTGAATGGCGGTGCTGGCTCGAAGGGCCGAATGGCCTACTCCTGCACCTATTGTCTATTGTCTATCACTGATTAATTGTGTTGTATGATAAAATAATTTTTATCATGGTCTTTCTGAGATTGCTCTGCATCAGCATGCATTTAGTGGGCTGAATGGCTTCCTGCTGCATTACAAGGCAATATTTAATTTTAGTTTAGAGATACAATGTGGAAACAATGTGGGGCCCTTCGGCCCACTGTCCATGCCAACCATCAATCACCCATACACTAGCTCTACCCTACAGTGGAGGGACAATTTACAGAAGCCAATTAACTTACAAACCTGCATGTCTTCAGAACATGGGAGAAAACCACCCGGAGAAAACCCACACAGTCACAGGGAGAATGTACAAACTCCGTACTGACAGCATCTCTAGTCAGGTTCAAACACAGGTCTCTGGCACGGTAAGGCAGCAAATCTAACGCTGCGCCACTGTGCTGTATGAAATAATAAAAACATTACACATAATATGAAGAATCTTCACTAAAGATTGGAGTTCAAATTCTTACAGCCTTGTCCAAATTGCTCAGCTATTTCGTTTTCAGATCTTAGATCTAATGCTTACCAATTTCACATATTGGAGCCCTGTGTATGGTGATCCCACTGATATCAGTGTAAACTCAGGCTAGATTGATCCATAAACTTTGCACTAATATTGCAGTGTAAATTCATAGTGTAGTTATATGTAAAATATTGGGCTTCTGCACAATCTTCCCGCTTACCACAATATGAATACCTATGGGGATCCTTTGCCAATTACTCACTAATATCATAAGGCAAATTTCAGACAGAATACAACCCAAGCTGCTCACCATTATCACAGTGTTAATTCCTGCTGGGAACCTATGCAAAATACTCGTCAATATCTGTAGGAGCCATTTATGCTTAAATTAGTTACTCTCAGTATATTATGGCCATGTTTAATATTTCTAGTTCTTGGGTTTTTTTGCATGCTTGTGGGTGTGATTTGGTACGTAATGGGGAGTGTCTACATCTGAGAAGGCTAGCGTAGCCACAGAGATTGGGGGTCAGTTTAGTCTCGGAGGATGGAGAGAAAAAACGTTTTTTACCACAACCACACGTAACGACCACACGGTAACGACCACACGGTAACGACTGTATTGTTTTCTTCGAAGAAACAGTTGATAAGAACGAAAAGTTATGAATTACTCTTTTGATTTGTGCTACTTTAATAAAGACCAATTAATCATGGAACAGCATTTGGAAGATTCGATTTTGCTATCTCAGAGTGCGGCGTGTGCGTAAGCTATATCTCCACCACATCCCCGAGCAGTAATGGCTATCGAAGTTGGACTATGAGAAGGTATGGAAACTGCCATTACATCTACGAGTGGAATCTAAGTTAAAAACTGTTCTACGAGTGGAATCTAAAAAAGACTGATCTACGAGTGGACAGGTAAAATCCGATTCAACAGTGGAACTGAAGAAGAAGCTGAATCTCTGGCAGAGATTAGAACTTAAATCCTGGAACAAAGAATCTGCCGGTCAAAGGCAAATTGACACGGTCTACACCTGGATCATAAGAAGATTGAAGACTTCATTGACCGGGTACCGTGAGTAGTCATGACTGCTTAGTTGTAATTTTAAGCTAAGAAGTTTAAAAACTTAAAAGCCTGTGGGAAAATTCTGCAGAAGTACTATGTGATATAAGAAGCTTGTTTATTCTGCATGAAGATAAGCAAAGCAAACTCGGAGAGTACGACCTTGAAAATAATGATGTTGTGAACTTCTACAAGATAAGGTGTACTCAGTTAAGCAATTGTTTACCATAGATACTGACAAGAAGACCTTCATAACCTTGAAGCTAATGATGTGTTTTGAAGAAATACCCACTCTGTTTTGAATTATTCTATTATTTATGGAACATAGCGATAAACCCCAATTCGTCATGGATCTTTCGGCAGGTAAGTATGAAGAAGAAGAACCGCCACAGGAAGGAGATGCGGAGCAAGAATCAAGAAGACATGAGAAGAGAAGCGTCAAGCTCAGCCAGAAGGGAGCAGCGGCCTACCTGGAAAGACACCAGAAGAATAGAGACAAGTTGTGGAACCAGGTTATCAAATTAATTGAAATCCAGAAGAAACTAATGGAATCAGATGAGAATGCGAACATAGTACAATCTAATCTGGATCAATTACTCGACCTTTGCCATGGGGTTGGAGAAAAACAAAAATCAATACTGAGTTTACAACTGACCAAGGGAGAACTCGATTGGCACACTCAGTGGTTCCAAGAGAGGGTGGAATTTTCCGATGGTTTCATGGCAGACGGGGAGAAGTGGTTGTCTGAAATAGTAGCCTGAACATTGAGCTCTGAAATGGGAGAAGTAATGCAACAAGGTGTTGAAGTGGGAGACAAAATTACACCTCAGGATAGTGTCTCGAACATTTCAACACGGAGATCAAGACGTAAATCTGGTTCTGTAGGCAGTTCAACTACAAGGGTCTCTGCTCAAATGGAAGCCAAAGCTGAGATGGCTGCTCTCTCGCTAGAAGCTGCCGCCTTGGATAAAAAATATGAGATTGAGGAACAAGCAGAACAGCTGAAGAGAGAGGCTGACAAAAGAAGCAGAACAGCTGAAGAAGGAGGCTGAGGAACGAAATAGGCAGTTGAGGAAGGAGAAGGAACGGTTGGAAATAGCCATGAAGCCGGCATTTGCCGGAGCAAGGAGGGTCATACTGGAAGGTCAAAGATCAAAATGCGGCTCGAGAGTATCTCAGAAGAAGAGTTCCTTAGTTCAAGAAGGAGCTACTAAGCTGGAAACAGCAGCTAAAGTCAACCCACAGCCAGAGCCAGTCTGGTCTCGTGACGCAGAACCGGCACTGAGTAAGTGAATGGGCGACAAAACTTCACCAAAGCAACCAGGTGCTAGACCGAAGCAACCAACCTTTGGGATGTCTGTTGAGGCTTGAAATAAGCCAACCCTGAACTCTTCTCAGAGGCCTGTTCATCAGCCACCAGCGCCCAGCCAGAGACAAACAACTGGTCATGGGACTCATGACAAAATTTACCCAGATCAATCTGCACCAAACCAGGGATCTCAAAGTGAATTCTATGAACTGATGAGGAATCAAACGAGAATCAGCGAACTCCTAACTCAACAAAATCTCTCTTCCACCTTACCCCCAATGGAAATCCCTAAATATGAAGGTGATCCTTTGCAATATGAAACTTTCATAATAGCGTTTAAAGAAGGAGCGGAAATGAAATCTACCAGTCAAAGAAATCGCTTACGATTTCTGGAGCAATACACAAGCGGATATTCGAACCAGTTTGTTAAAAGTTGTCGACATTTGCCTATGGATGAGGGCTATCGAACAGCATGAGGGTTGCTTAAAGAGCATTTTGGTATCAAATGGAAGATTGCTAATGCATACATGAGGAAGGCCTTTGCTTGGTCAGTTATCAAAGCGGAAGATGTGAAGGCTTTGCATGAGTTTACGATATTTCTTAGGGGTTGTTGTAACTCGATGAGAAATAGCAACCACATGGAAGAAATGAATGTCGTTAGTAATATGAAGGCTATCATTCTAAAACCGCCCTATAGGCTTAGAGAACAGTGGAGAGATAAAGCAGACCTGATACAGGAGGTTGACGGTAGAGAGGCCATGCTTCCTGACCTGGTGAATTTCATGGAAAGGGAAGTACGGTTATTGTCAAATCTACACCATGGGAATATTCAAGATCCTAAACCAATTGCAACTGTCAAAGGCTCTTCCTTTACTAAAACAAAAGGAAGATCAGGACCTAAGGATAGCAGTTTTGCTGCCACCGTAATACCCGTAGAAATGAAAGGCGGAATGAAAAGAGATGCATCGACCATTAGGCCACAAGAGGTTTGTCTGTCATGTAATGAAGTTGGTCACACCATAAGGCAGTGTCAGAAATTCACGAAGAAAGAATATAAAATGGACTTCTTGAAGGAGAAGGGAATCTGTTATGGATGTTTGAAGAGAGGACACATGGTTAAAGACTGCAGGAGTCGGATAACTTGTAATGTGTGCAAAGAAGATCATCCTGAATTACTTCACACTGAACAGAAGAATATGGACGAGAAGCCGGAGCAAATGGAACAAAAGGAGAAGCCAGCTGCGAGTGATGTTGTCGCCTCACCTCAGATAAATGCGCATATTGGGGCCGGGGTAGAAACCTGTACTTTCTCCATCTTACCAGTACAGGTAAGGAGCAACAAGGGGAATACAGTGTTGCAAACATACGCATTTTTGGACAGTGGAAGTTCAGCTACTTTTTGCACAGAAAGCTTGATGAGAAGGTTAGATATCACAGGAGAAAAGATTAAGCTTCTTTTGAATACCATGAATGATCAGAAATGCTACGATATGCATCATATCAGAAGTATAGTAATATCTAGTCTGGAGGAAGACAATTTTATACAAATATCTGATATGTTTACACATGAGACTATGCCTGTTTCTCATCCAAATACACCTAAGCAAGAAGACTTGAAAAAATGGCCTTACTTGAAAGATGTCAAGATACCTAAAATAAATTCTGGTATCGACCTACTTATCGGAACAAATGCTTTGAAGGCATTGGAACCTAGAGAGGTTGTTAGCAGTCAAGGGGATGGACCGTTCGCTGTAAGAACCCTGCTCGGGTGGGTTATCTATGGTTCCTTGAGAAGGAACAACAAAAGCAGGAAAAAGAATAAACATACTGCTGCTGCCGTCAATCGAATATCTATTGTAAATCTAGAGCAGTTGTGGTTCAAGCAATACAATCACGACTTCAATGAAAGAACCAGCAAGGAATCAGAAGAAATGTCCAGAGAAGAGGTAAAGTTCTTGAGTACTATGAATCACTCAGCAAAGATGATAGAAGGACACTATTGTCTGGACTTCCCTTTCAAACAATAAAGTGTTAAGGGCCTGTTCCACTTAGGCGATTTTAAGGCAACAGCCGGCGACCGTTCGCCGGGGTGTTGCTGGCATCATTGTGAGGAATCTTCAATGAATCGTAGCGGATCTCGGCGCGTTGCTGAAAAAAATTCCAGATAGAAATTTCTCGGCGACAGCTGGCTAAGTCGCCAGGTATCGTAGCTTATTGCGGGCGCTGTCGCATGCTGCCCCAGGTTTGATAGGTTGTCGCAGATGCATTTAGAAGCATGTATTATTAAATTAAGAAAAGGCATTTGAAGATACCAGAAGATAGTTTTGTTTAACCAATTAAGTACCATCAGGACATTTGATTGGAGGCGACAGTTTGACGGTCAGGTAAGCGTGGGAATTTTGCGATGTTTCCGAAGACGGTGTAATCTCTTAGCCAGGTGCTCGTTTAACAAAAAACGTAACTTGTATCGACCTGACTCGGCATTGTCGTGGTCATTGTCGTAGGGTAAAAGAAAATGTTGGCGATCTGCTACGACTTTGACAGTTGCCGGCAGTCGCCTTAAAAATCGCGTAACTGGGACAGGCCCTTTAGTCTGCCGAATAACCATTGCATTGCAGAGCAACGCATTCAGAATCTGAAATGCAAGTTTGGCAAGAATATGAAATTTCATGATGAATATACATCTTTCCTCACAGAGATGATTGATAATGGTTATGCTGAAAGAGTACCAGAAGACCAGCTGAATCGAAGTGATGGAGAGCTTTGGTATTTCCCACACCATGGGGTGTATCATTCAAAGAAAGGAACTTTAAGAGTCGTCTTCAACTGTGCTGCGGTTTTTAAGGGTAAATCACTTAAATGTCAACTGCTGCAGGGTCCAGACCTAATGAACTCATTCATCGGAGTTCTCGTCAGATTCAGACAAGAGCCAGTGGCTTTGATGGCAGATATCAAGGCAATGTTTCATCAGGTCAAGGTATCGGAAAAGCATGTCAACTACTTGCGATTCCTATGGTGGCCGGATGGTGACGCACAAGATCTCGTTGAATATCGGATGATGGTACACCTCTTTGGTGCTTCAAGCACTCATTTATATCGATCAGTCACTCATCCCATTTTATTCCCTCCACTTTTTTTTATCACATCTGCCCAAATTCTACAACTCACCGACACAATTGGAACAATTTAAAGAAGGACATTAAAAGCTTCTTTAGGTATGTTAAGAGAAAAAGATTAGTAATGTGGGTCACTTGAAGGCAGAAATGGGTTGAATCATCATGGGTAACAAGGAAATGGCGGAAGAGTTGAACATGTACTTCCGATCTGTCTTCACTAAGGAAGAGACAAACAATCTCCCAGATGTACTAGAGGGCAGAGGATCAAGGGAGACAGAGGAACTGAAAGAAATTTGTATTAGGCGAGAAATAGTATTGGCTAGGCTGATGGGACTGAAGGCTGATAAATCCCCAGGGCCTGATGGTCTGCATCCCAGGGTACTCAAGGAGGTGGCTCAAGAAATCGTGGACATATTGGTGATCATTTTCCAATGTTCAATGGATTCAGGATCAGTTCCTGTGGATTGGAGGGTAGCTAATGTTATCCCACTTTTCAAGAAAGGAGCGAGAGAGAAAACGGGGAATTATAGACCAGTTAGCCTGACATCGGTGGAGGGGAAGATGCTGGAGTCAATTATTAAAGAGGTAATAACGACACATTTGGACAGCAGCAAACGGATTGTTCCAAGTCAGCATGGATTTATGAAGGGGAAATCCTGCTTGACTAATCTTCTGGAATATTTTGAGGATGTGACAAGTAAAATGGACGAAAGAGAGCCAGTGGATGTAGTGTATCGAGACTTTCAGAAAGCCTTTGATAAGGTCCCTCCGGCATTTTGTGTCTAACAGCAGATAATGTCTCAGGTTAGCAGCTCACCTGATAGACGATATGTCCAATAGTACCTTCACTGAGTACAACACTAAGGTGCCAGCCGAGATGTCATAGAACATAGAATAATACAGCACAAGAACAGGCCCTTCGGCCCACAATGTCAATGCCAAACATAAGACTATCTCTTATCAACCTGCACATATTCCATATCCCTCCATTCCCTACATATCCAAAAGCCTCTTATGCCACATGTCAATGCTCAAATCCCTGGGGTAGGACCGAAGCCTTGAATCTTCTGACTCATAGACAAGTGTTACTGAGCTACGAGCAAAGTTTTGACGTTAGAATGTAAATGCCTGGAAGGGTTCTGCAGAAATTGTGCCCTAATATCTAGCAGTGGCACGGCAGTTGTTGCTGCTGCCTCACAGTTCTAGCGGGGCAGGTTAAATCCTGACTTCGGATGCTGTCTGTGTGGAGTTTACGTGCTCTCCCTGTGTCTCTGTGGCTTTCCCCCGGGTGTTCCAGTTTCATCTCACATCCCAAAAGACATGATGCCAAGTTAACAGGATACTGCAAATTACCCCCAATGTAGGTGGATGGTAGAAGTATCAATGGGTAGTTGAGGTATAGATGAGATGAGAGGTTACAGGGTAATAAGTGGAGGAATGGGATTGATGGGAAAGATGCAAGATCTGGACTAGAGTCGATGGGCCAAATGGCCATCTGCCATAAGGAAATATGAGAATCCAACAATAATATAGCAGAGAACACAGTGGCATCCTGTGCAAAATGTTTACTTAAGAAAGTGTAAGCTACTGGAAATCTTTGTCATGAAAACCTACAGGACTAAGTTATATTGCACATTTTTTGTTCAGCTCCAAGAATGCAAAGAGAGCAAACACAAAGAAAAAGTCTCACCTTCTGTAGAATTGTTGAACTAATGCATACTGTGCCCTAGCAATGAACCTTGCATATCCAAAATATGTATGAACATATCCAAATATATCCAAATATTCCCAAAATACATATTCCTCATGAGAAAGGATATCTATTATATCCATCTAAAATATCAATTCCTCATGAATAGAAATATCTAGTCTTCATGAAATAGGGTAAATGCACAGAGTCTTTTACCCTGAGTATGGGAGTCAAGAACCAGTGGACATAGGTTTAAGGTGAAGGGGGTAAGATTTAATAGGAACCTGAGGGGCAACCTTTTTACACAAAGTGCAGTAAGTCTATGGAACGAGCAGCCAGAGGAGGTAGTTGAGGCAGGTACAATCATAATGTTTAAAAAAACATTTGGACAAGAACATGGATAGGATAGGTTTAGAGGGATATGGGCCAAATGCAGGCAGGCGGGATCAGAGTAGATGGGGCATATTGGTCGGTGTGGGCAAGTTGGGCCAATGGGCCTGTTTCCACGCTATATGACTCAATGACGCAACGTCACTAAATGTCATCAAATGTAACTTTACACTCTCTCACTGTGATAGAACATCTTCTACACGTGACAATGTTACAAGAATGGTCCCAACCAGAAACGTCGCCTATCCATGTTCTCCAGTGATGCTGCCTGACCTGCAGAGTTATTCCAACACCGTGTCTATTGTTTTTACACACTCTCACCAATCTCACCATGCATGACTAGCCCTCCCACCCCCTCCACCAAAGGTGTCTGCGTCTGCCCCTGTGACGCAGGTGAAGGAGTGGGAGGGGAGAATATTTGGGTCAGGCACAAGGTTGGAAGAAGCTTTTGTTGATTTTGGAATGGAATGGAATACTTTATTGTCACATGTGACAAGGCACAGTGAGATTCTTTGCTTGCATACCCAAGGTATACAAATAGCAGCCACCAACAGCGCTGACAAAGTTAAAGTATGCCGGCTCCTCCTTTGTTCTGCCTTCCCCCCCCCCTCCCGGTTCCTCCTGCCAGGTCCATTGTAAGTACTTACAAGTACTTATTTTCCAAGTACTGCTCTGTCTCACCACCGCACTCCCTTCAGCAGTATCCGTTTTCACGCCTACTGTCTCACCTCAGCTCAGTTGCACATTCCACTTCAAACCCTCACTGCGTTTTCCTTTAAACCTCCTTGTGAACGGGCCCCAGCTTTGCTCGACCCATACAGCCAATTACATTACTCAACCAAGTGGTCCCCAGACTGAGTTCTGGTTCAGAGGAGCTGACAGCTTCTTGGCAGGAGGAACCCAATGCTACTGGCCTGGGTTGATGGGGAGGGAGAATCCTTCAGGGATCCCATTTATTACTTCCATCCAGCATCTCCTAACCACAACAGCTTGCATTTACAATGCAGTTTCCAACACAGAAACACACTTCGGAATTTCTTCAGAGTGGAAGTTGGCAGGCACATGAGAAAGAATGAGTTACAGGGAGTTAGGAGGGATTGATCAGGATGCCTTTTGAGCCGTCATTGACACAGTGGGCTGAATGGCCTCCTTCTATAATCATACGGAAAAATGTAAAACAATAGGTGGCACGGTAGCACAGCGGTGGAGTTGCTGCCTTACAGCACCAGAGACCCAGGTCCTAGGTTCGATCCTGAGTGCGGGTGGTGTCTGCACGGAGTTTGTACGTTCTCCCCATGACCTGCGTACGTTTTCTCCGAGATCTTAGGTTTCCTCCCACACTCCAAAGGGCAATCTAGTTTCTTCCCACACTACAAAGACATGCAAGTTTGTTGGTTAATTGATTTTGATAAAAATTGTAAATCGTCCCTAATGTATAGGAAAGTGGTAGTGAGTGGGGATCGCTGGTCGGCGTGGACTCAGTGGGCCAAAGGGCCTGTTTCCACGCTGTATCTCTAAAGTCTGAGAGTCTAAAGTCTAAAGATGGGATAAAAGTATGAATTTTGAAAGGTAAGAACCGGAGGAGTGGTGGTCTGTCAGCAATGTATGGAAATAGTTACAGGATCAAGGGAATAGCGTGTAGTGCAAGATAAAGTCCAGTAAAGATAGTCTAAGGGTCTCCAGTGAGGTAGATGGTAGTCAAGATCGCTCTCTGGTAGGTGATAGGATGGTTCAATTGCCTGAAAACAGCCATAAAGACACTGTCCCTGAATCTTTAGATGTGCGTTCTTGCACTTTTGTACCTCTTGCCTGGTGGGCGAGGGGGAGATGAGGGAGTGTCCAGGGTCTGACTCGTTCTTGATTATGCTGGTGACCTTGCCAAGGCAATGTGAAGTCCCTGAGATGGAGTCAATGGAAGGGAGGTTGGTTTGCATGATGGTCCGGGCTGCATCCACAATTCTCTGCAATTTCTTGCGGTCTTGGATGGAGCTAATCTCAAACTATGCTATGATTCATCCCGATGAAACGCTTTCTCCAAACTCTCCATTCCACACACCTTATGCTTCTGTTTCTCCACTACATTCGATTGTTTGCAGCCGGACTTTGCTTTCTTAATGTATGATAGG
The DNA here is from genome assembly GCF_053455715.1 of Rhinoraja longicauda. Lineage (NCBI taxonomy): Eukaryota > Metazoa > Chordata > Chondrichthyes > Rajiformes > Arhynchobatidae > Rhinoraja > Rhinoraja longicauda. The sequence continues at coordinate 40,035,807 of NC_135963.1, read as the reverse complement.
GAAAAGCGTTAACAAAGGATATGTGATGTTTTAACATATAATCTGGGCTGTACATTGTATGACACAATGGCGCAGTTAGTGGAGTTGCTGTTTCACAGTTCCAACGTCCCGGTCTCTGACGTCGGATGCTGTCTGTGTGGAGATTGCATGTGTGACCACCTGGGTTTCCTTCAGGTTCTCCTGTCACCTCCCACATTCCAAGACATGCTGTTTGGCAGATTACTTGGCCTTGTGTCTGAAGAAGGGTCTCGACCCAAAATGTCTCCTATTCCTTTTCTCCAGAGATGCTGCCTGACCAGCTGAGTTACTCCAGCATTTTGTGTGTCTATCTTCGGTGTAAAGTTCCTTCCAACACATGTGTAAATTACCCCTCGTTTGTGGCTGAATGGTAGAATATTGGGGAGATTATGGGAAATACGGGGGAAATAGATTACAGGGACAAATAGTGGGGGAATGGGATTGCTCTGTGAGACAGCACTGATTTGATGGGCCGAAATGGCCTCTTTCTCCGTCATCTGGAAAAATGGTATTATTAATGTTATGCAGCTTCAGTCAACAGTATGTACCTTATTGCTGGCTGCCAACCAAAGGTTAATGATCCAACATTACCATGTACCAGCTGAAGGCTTATGGCACTGACAGCTATTGCTGCCATCTTCATTATCCTTTCAGTTACATCATTCAGCGTGTATCATGTACAGCATCGCTTCCCCCAAATAATGGCCATTGTTTTTAAATTATAGATGATGTTTTATAACCAATACCAAATGTTTGGCAGTGGTTCGAGCTAGTAATTCTGTCTCAGCAGCATTCAGCTGGCATCTGCAAACCCCAGAACAACTTTTTACGGTGTTGTCGAAGCTGCTTGATTGAACTTTTGTTTTGCAACAATCTCCAAGCCAGGAAATATTTTTCTAATTTTTCAAGCACACAGTCCAAGTGTTAATAATGTAAAGCCCTTCAGCTGTGCAGACAGACTGGAGATAGGATTGTTCCTTGCACAGCCGACTAAAGGGACATTTAAATGCTGAGGTAAAAGAGGAAAACAAAATGTGTGAGGTGGATTGATATGAGAAGGTGTTGCTTTGGCAAGCGGAAGATTGTTGATCAGATTTCAGGATTTAGGAACATTTTGACGCATTTTAGAAGCAGGCAGTTGCCTGATTGAAGATTTGACTAAATGTACCAAAAGGAATTGGCCACATACTTGAGAAACAAAATATTTTAGGGCAGGGCCTCCCAAATTTTATAATAATAATAATAATAATGCATTACATTTATATAGCGCTTTTCATACACTCAAAGATGCTTTACAGGGATTTTAAAGAACATAAGGAAGTGAATAAATAGATAAATAAGTAAACGAACAGAGAAAGGAGACAGAAGGTGAGGTGACCTTCAGTGGTTGAAGGCAGTACTGAACAGGTGAGACTTCAGTGATGTTTTGAATGTGGTGAGTGAGGAGGAGTCTCTGACGGTTTGGGGTAGTGAGTTCCATAGGGTGGGAGCAGCGATGGAGAAAGCCCTGTCCCCCCAGGATCTGAGTTTGGTCCGGATGGGGGGGGATAGGAGATTGGCAGCAGCAGAGCGGAGGGTGGCAGGTGGGAGTGTGCCTGTGGAGGAGGTCAGTCAGGTAGGATGGGGCCAGGTTATGGAGGGCTTTGTAGGTCATGAGGAGGATTTTGTACTGGATTCTCTGGGGGATGGGGAGCCAGTGGAGTTTGTAAAGGACGGGGGTGATATGGTCACGGATCGGGGTGTGGGTGAGTAGACGGGCAGCGGAGTTTTGAATGTATTGAAGTTTACTGATGATTTTTGAGGGTGCGCCATAGAGGAGGCTGTTGCAGTAGTCCAGACGGGAGGTGATGAAGGCGTGGATGAGGGTTTCTGCAGCTGTGGAGGAGAGGGATGGACGGAGACGGGCAATGTTTTTGAGGTGGAAGAAGGCTGTCTTTGTGATGTGTTTGATGTGTTTGTCGAAGGAGAGGGTTTGATCAAAGATGATTCCAAGATTCCGGATGTGAGGGGAGGTGGATACTGGGAGACCATCAATATTGAGGATGAAGTTTTGGGTGGATTTGGTGAGCGTTTTTGGACCAATGATGATGATTTCAGATTTGTTGCAGTTGAGTTTGAGGAAATTTGATTGAAGCCAAGATTTTATTTCAGTGATGCAGTTTGTCAGTGTAGAGAGTGTGGTGGTGGAGATTGACTTGGTGGAGATGAGGAGCTGGATATCATCGGCGGAGCAGTGGAAGTTGAGACCATGACGGCGGATTAATTGACCAAGGGGGAACAGGTAGAGAGGATGAAGAGGAGGGGGCCAAGGACTGAGCCTTGGGGGACACCTTGGGGGAGGGGAGCGGTGGGGGATTTACAGTTGTTAATGGAGATGAACTGGTGCCTGTCAGAGAGGTAAGATTTGAACCAGGATAGGGCATTGAGTTTCATCCGCAACTGAAAATCAATCAAATTTTTGGACTTATATACCATATTTGAAGAAAGTTTGAAGAAACATAAGTTGATTATTCTGTCAAAATGATTCGAGTTTTCAAAACATTTTTATTGGTATGCAGCTTATATATTCTAAAATTGTTATCAAGTTGTTATCAGGCAACTGAACCATCCGATCAACAACTAGAGAGCCGTCCTGAGCTACTATCTACCTCATTGAAGACCCTGGGACTATCTTTCATCAGACTTTACTAGACTTTACCTTGTACTAAACATTGTCTTTATCATGTATCTGTGCACTGGATGGCTCGATTGTAATCAATGTATTGTCTTTCCGCTGACTGGTTAGCACACAACAAACGGTTAGCGCACAACAAAACTGTATCCCGGTACACATGACAATAAACTAAACTAAACTAAAATGGGAGCATTAGAATAAAAATTAAATTAAACATTGAAAACAAAATTAAAGCATGAAATAAAAAATGTTTTTGGACTTCCTCGTGGTCCAGTTTCTATCCTACATGGCCTCATTTTGGGCTGAGGCCAGAGGTTGTGAACCACTCTGAGAATGTGGTAGTGAGCTGCCTTCTTGAACCACTGCAGTCCTTGAGGTGCGGATATACCCTGAATGTTGTTGGGGAGGGAATTCCGGGATCCTGACCCAGTGACGTTGAAGGAACGGTGATTTATTTACAAGACAGGATGCCAGGTGTCTCGGAGGGCAACCTCCTAATGGTGGAGTTCACCCTGCATTTTGATGAACTCGTCCTAGCTGGTAGAGGTTGTGGGTTTGAAAGGAGGTGTCTAAGGAGTTTCGGTGTGCTGCAGCAATTGACGTACAGAGGGTCTGTGGAAATGGGCAGAAAAGTTGCTTAGTTCTCATCTGCCGCTACCTTTCCCCGTCCTGACTTTGACAAGGCTGCCTTCAGAGGGTTAATGTGTGAGCCACATCGGAACAGATTGATAAAGAGAAAACACGGGCCAGGCATCAGGATAATAACGTTGCAGAATATCTCCCAGACTGACTGTAGAATCAAGGTTTGAATTGGCTGACATATGGAAACAAGGCACTACACAGCCATTCTCTTTATAGCATGAATACACTTGAGAGCCATTTCACTTTCATTTGTTCACAGAATATGCTGCCCTTCCAAAGTTGCTGCTTTGATGATATGGGCCATTATCTTTATTTATCAATCAAATTACAGGATAATGCTGATTACCTTGGCATGAAGCAGTGAGTCCAGGCTGCAAGCTCGATTTATTTCCTGTCAAGCCAGTGATAACCACTGACTGAAGTGAAATAATTCACTCCAACAGTGTGAGGCTCATCACCCAGATGATTCAGTCGCTAAGGGCAAGCTCGGCATGGACTTCTGTTGTAGAGACCTGTAGAACCCCAGATAAAAGCCTCTACCGATGATAAGCTTGCTGATCTAGCTAATACCAGAATAAGGACACAATTTTCCCATTCATCTTCCGTCTGGGCATGTTGCTGCCCTCTGGCCACTGACGTGAATGCTTCACTTTCTGCATAGCTCGCATTCCCTAAATATATAAGCACCGGTCATTTTGCTGTAAGTCGTGGCATGTTGGCACAGTTTCTCCCCCTCGCTCCATTAGCACGGCCTGACCAGCTGTCTGCCACACATCACACTTCTTTGCCACCCCCTAACACCCCATTAATAATCCATGCCCACAGCCATTCAAGTCTCTCCCTATCACAAATATTTCCTTTGTCCTGTCCATCTCCACCCCCTCCACCCCCGCCCAGCTCCCACTGCATTTTAATTTTTCTGTTTTAATTTTAGAGACACAGCGCGATAACAGGCCCGTCATTCCTCCAAATTCACGCCAACCAGAGATCCCTGTACACTAGCACTATCCTGCACACTGGGGGTCATTTACAATCTTACCGAAACCAATTAACCTACAAACCTATAAGCCTTTGGAATGTGCGAGGAAACCGGAGCAATGGCGGAAAACCCACACAGTCACGAGGCAACGTGCAAACTCCCTACAGACAGCACCCGTCGTTTTTTTCTGTCATTTCCCTGTTCTGCTGAAACGTTAAGGCTGTTTTTCTCACCGCGAATGCTGCCTGACCTGCTGAGTGTTTACAGCTTTTTTTTAAATGTTTTTCTACTGGTTTTTAACAACCTTAGCTGTACAAATGGAAAAAAAAATGCTTGGTCAGGATTGCAGCAACAGATAGCAACCAACTCAATCCTGACCGGTACGTGTGCATTGAATCAGAAAGGACGACTTATCCCGATGTGCCTTGAAAGAGATGCATGATTTGTCACACTTCTCTGCTCTTACAATTGTATTACCCATTTGAAGCATAGATCCAACTCACTTTTGAAAGTCACTACTAAATAACTCTCAGTCTGTGTATTCTATGATACAACCATGAGCTGCACTGCATGAGTTTAACAGAATTGGAGGAACGGTGATACTGAAAGATTGTAGACCTGGAGACCTGTCCATGTACCTGCCCAAATATCTTTTAAATATTGTTCTGGTACTTGCCTCATCCACTTCCTTCAGCGTATCATTTCGTATATGTACCACCCTCTGTATGAAAAGATTGCTTCTCAGGATCCTGTTAAATCTCAGACAAAACCCACGCTATCATGGGGAGCACGTACAAACTCCGTACAGACAGCACCCGTAGTCAGGATCAAACCCGGGTCTCTGGCGCTGCAAACGCTACAAGGCAGCAACTCTACCTCTGCACCACCCTGGCAGTGGTTCCTGACTCCTCTGTCCTGGGAAAAAGACTGTGTGCACGACCTCATTATTTTACACACCCCTATAAGATGAGTGCTTGGTTTCCTACAATCTTAGGGATAAAATCCCAGCCTGCCCAACCTCTCCCTGTAACTCAGGTCCTCGAGTCCAGGCAATATCCTCAAAAAATCTTTTCTGCGCTCTTTCCAGTGTAATGACATTTTCCCATAGAGGTTGACAAAAACTGAACACAATTCTCCTAGTGTGGCCTCACCAATGTTTTGTACATCTGCAATAACGTCCCTTCATTTATACTCAATTCCCTGGAACCATCATTTTGTTACAGTCCTGGCTATGATACATCAGAGCAGATTAAACTGTTATAGCGAGAAGAGAAAGCCACAAGACAAAAACAAGTGAGAATAAGGATGAGAAAGACGGACTGAGAAAGGAAAAAAATGAAAGGGAAACAAAGAGAGGGAATGAGATAGTGAGTAAAAGACAATGCTAGACAGAGAGATGAGAGAGAGAGAGAGAGAGAGAGAGAGTGAGAGAGAGAGAGAGCAGAGAGAGAGAGAGAGAGAGTGAGAGAGAGAGAGAGAGAGAGAGAGAGAGAGGAGAGAGAGAGAGAGAGAGAGAGAGAGAGAGAGAGAGAGAGAGAGAGGAGAGAGAGAGAGAGAGAGAGAGAGAGAGAGAGACGGAGTGAAAGCACGAGAGAGAACAAGAAAAAGAGAGAGAAAGAGAGAGAGAGATGGAGTGAGAACAAGAAAAAGAGAGAGAGAGACGGAGTGAGAGAACAAGAAAAAGAGAGAGAGAGACCGAGTGAGAGAACAAGAAAAAGAGAGAGACAGAGAACTGAGTGAGAGAACAAAGAGAGAGAGAGAGAGAAGAGAGAGAGAGAAGAGAGAGAAGGAGAGAGAGAGAGAGAGAGAGAGAGAGGAGAGAGAGAAGAGGAGAGAGAGAGAGAGAGGAGAGAGAAGAGAGAGAGAGAGAGAGAGAGAGATGAGAGAGAGAGAGAGAGAGAGAGAGAGAGAGAGGAGAGAGAGGAGAGAGAGAGAGAGTAAAAGAAAGGGAGAAAACAAGAAAAAGAGGGACGGGGACAGAGGCAGAGAGACAGAGAGACAGAGAGATAGAGAGACAGAGAGACAGAGAGACAGAGAGGAAGAGAGGAAGAGAGGAAGAGAGGAAGAGAGGAAGAGAGGAAGAGAGGAAGAGAGGAAGAGAGGAAGAGAGGAAGAGAGGAAGAGGAAGAGAGGAAGAGGAAGAGAGGAAGAGGAAGAGAGGAAGAGGAAGAGAGGAAGAGGGCAGAGAGGAAGAGACAGAGAGGAAGAGGCAGAGAGGAAGAGGAAGAGGCAGAGAAGAAGAGAGAAAGAGGAAGAGAGAAAGAGGAAGAGAGAAAGTGGAAGAGAAAAGAGGGAGCAATCGGACTCCAAAGGTGTGAATTTTTGTTTGGTTATCTGGCAATCAGATTTGTAGACAAACCATCATCAGGCATAAGAATTCCCTTCCAACCAACCTGGAAATCCCCATAACCAGTAATGTTTCTGTCTGTCAGATATAAAGAGTGTTTTCTCTCAAAGCCCAGTGGCTGTAAGTGGAGGCTGCAGGTTCAAAGTCTGAGGGACTATTGGAATTCCATCAAAGTATATCCTTTACTTTGTCCCCTTTTGTCTCCTTTTCACCTCTACCCTTTGTCCACATATCTGCTAATCAACCCCCCCCCCTCACTAGTATCCACCTATCACTTTGTAACAAAAATAAACTACAGATGCTGGTTTATGCCAAAGGTAGACCCACAAGAACGGCCCTGACCTAAAATGTTCATCTATCAATTTTGTACAGAGATGCTGCCTGACCCTCTGAGTTACACCAGCACATTGTGCTTTTCCTGTACTTGTAGTTTAAAGGCAATGCCCATTGCTTGTCAAACATCAACAGACAATCGAAAAGCAGATGATTAAGTCACGATCACTTTGCTGTTTCTGGGAGATTGAGCTCCATTGCAGTCATTTGGGATGTCCTGAGGCTGTAGAAGGTTACATATAAATATAATTCCCTCTCTCTTTCTTTCTGTTAAAAACAAGGAAGGGATGGATATCTGATCAGTGAGAAACTCTACGTTTTAAACTGGCAAAATAACACAGGCAGGTTCAGGGATGTGTTAGATCCTGATCTCAGCAATTGCTCCGAAGGTTGAGATCTGGCCGTGGGCTGGTATCGCAAACAAACAAAATAGCACGTGAAAGGATTTCAATGCAAAAACTAAAACTGTATCAGTTTGACAATGCAACTCTCCAATCGAATATCTCAACAACCTTCACCCTTCAGTTTACTTTGTCAATTTATATATTTTAAATCATTTTTCTTAGGGGCGCCATCCTCCCGATCTCAGCTGGAGCCAGTGACTTGCTCGAGAGCATAGGTATCACAAAATACTGAAGTAACTAACAGGTCAGGCAGCATCTAGGAGAGAGGGAATGGGTGACGTTTTGGGTCGAGACCCTTCTTCAGACGTCTCGACCCAAAACGTCACCCAGTCCCTGCCTGACCTGCTGAGTTACTCCAGCATTTTGTGATACCTTCGATTTGTACCAGCATCTGCAGTTATTTTCCTGCTCGAGAGCATAGATTTGCTCTTCCCCTTTCCTCTGCCTATTGTAGATTTTGGCTTGATTGTGAGAACAAGGATGAGAAAGACGGACTGAGAAAGGAAAAAATGAAAGGGATACAAAGAGAGGGAATGAGACAGTGAGTAAAAGTATAATCTGATTTGTTTGGATAGCATGCAAAACACCAATCACTGTACCTAGGGGCGCATGACAATAACAAAACCTACACCTAAACCTAAAAGATTTCGAATTAATATTTGGTCTTTCCGTACTTGGATCGACTGAGCTGATAATCACTGGAATTTAGAAATGGATTGACTGGACTTGTATTCACTGGCATTTAGAAGATTGAGAGGGGATCTTATAGAAACATAAATAGTTCTTAAGGGATTGGACAGGCTAGATGCAGGAAAAATGTTCCCGATGTTGGGGAAGTCCAGAACCAGGGGTCACAGTTTAAGAATAGGGGGTAGGCCATTTAGGACTGAGATGAAGAAAACCCTTTTCACCCAGAGAGTTGTGAATCTGTGGAATTCTCTGCCACAGAAGGCAGTGGAGGCCAATTCACTGGATATATTCAAGAGAGAGTTAGATATAGCTCTTAGGGCTAACAGAATCAAGGGATATGGGGAGAGAGCAGGAACGCAGTACTGATTTTGAATGATCAGCCATGATCATATCGTTGGCCGAATGGCCTACTCCTGCACCTATTTTTTATGTTTCTATGTTAACTTGAACAGTGATCATTTGATTTTCACGAATGACTATTAGGGGTGAGAATTCTGTCTGATTTCCTCCTCCTAAGCCCAAAGACAACTCTACAATTGCCTCAGGTGGGAACTGTAAATGTGCATTATATGTGACAATGCACGGCTGTTTTATCCATCCAAATCTCACCTTAACAAAGAACAAAAATGACAAAATGGGAACCAGCCTATGAATTGGGTATCTCTGGCCTGACCTTTGCTGAATACTGGTCACTGGTTGGCGCGGACTCGGTGGGCCAAAGGGCCTGTTTCCGCGCTGTATCTCTAAACTAAACTACTCAATCGCAGGCCAAGCTCCCAAAAGTAACACATATTTCACTTTCCTGCCATCCTCTGTAAATCTTAAGGCACCATTCCTTTCCCTAAAAAGACAGCCAAAATATACAAGATATTTTCAAGCTTATATGGAGCAGACATCTTAATTTTTTGTAAACCAGCATCTGCAGTTCCTTGTTTTTACCTAAATGGACAGATAGAGGACAAGGCAAAGTATGGATACAAAGGAGGTTTATTATATAGAGATATATATATACAGACAAACAACAAGCTGCAATGATAAATAGATGGGTAGAAGACAGATAATGATATAGATACATTGGCAGCTTGTTAAATAGCGAAATGTGTATAAACAATCTGCAATGATAAATGGATGGGTAGCTGAGACAAAAGTGGTGAGGCAGATGGATGGATAAATGTGAAACATCTGTGAATTGTCACATAAAATGTGCACATATGTGCTTTACGTGCTAATGCGCTTACAGCACTATATGCACATCAAGTGTATTTAAGCACTTTTGAAACCACATTAGACTTTGTCCTGCAGAAATGCCAGCCTTAAATCGGGATCTGTCTTATATTTTCTTTTGGAAGAAAAAAAACTTAATGTTAAAATATATTGCATTCCCAACCTGATTAACAATTCAAAGCAGCTCATTTTGAATTCAGCGTCTTTAATAATATCCCTAATTGCTTCAAATCACAACACTTTTATTTATCAAAGTGGAGGGCCAGGGAGTTTTCACAGACAAACCAAATGCCTCGAGGCTTTGGGGAGATGAACAAAGACTCGCTTAACTTAATAAAAGCAGGGAAATGGTATTACTGCAGCCTGCATGTGGATAGGCTGTAACCAGCCCACCCCTTCCAAATCACCGTAATATTCTCTCTGCAGCTCCCTGTGGAGGCACCCACTGCTGCCCTGAAGAACAAAGCAATAAAGACTGTGCCCTATGGCCGGCCTGGCTCCAGGCCGCACACTGCCCTTGTTTTTTCATTACTCGGAGCCGAGGCAGAGAGAGGGATCGCTCCCTCCCGGGACCCTCGGTAGAGGAAAATCAATGATTAAGAAATGAGAGGACACAGCAATTACTGTCAGGAGTAAGCTGTCAGCGTCAAGCTCAAAGGCCAACGCTTCTGAAAGCAACAGTCAGTCTCCTCGCCACCCCATTCCCCCAACCTACTGGTCTGTCAATGTATTTCAGCGAGTGTGCAAGTGGGAATGTTTATCATGTATCAGCACACTGTGGATGGCTCCACTGTAATCATGTACTGTCTTTCCGCTGACTGGTTAGCACGCAACAAAAAAGCTTTTCACTGTACCTCGGTACATGTGACAGCAAACTAAACTAAACTAGCTCATGTAGGAAGACAGCATCACAGAGTCATACAGCCCAGACCTTCAGCCCATCTAGTCCACACCCACCACCAAGCATGTTTTAACTCTAAAACAATTGTTTTTATTCTCCCCACATTCCCATCAACTCCCCTTCCCTGCTGCACCTCCCACATTCTACCTACACACCAGGGGGAAATTATTGTGGGCAATTAACCTATCCTTGGAATATGCAAGGAAACTGGAGCACCTGGAGGAAAGCCACATAGTCGCAGGGGGAACACACAAACCCCATGCAGACAGCACCCAAGGTCAGGATTGAACCTGTGTCGCTGGAGCTGTGAGGCAGCAGCTCTGACTGCTGTACCACTGCACCACCCAAAGGCAAAGTCAAATAGTTACTGGGTCCTTCTGAACATTGCTCTCTTTTAATTAGAACAAGGGAGGAGACATGCATTTATATAGCACCTTTCTCCACCACAAGGCATCTGCTTTTTAACCAATGAGGGCAGCACACGGGTGTAGCAGACGTTGATGCTGCCTCACAGCTCCAGTGATCTGGATTCCAGCGCTGGGTGTGTGGAGTTTACACGTTGTTCGTGTGACCACGTGGATTTCCCCCAAGTTTCTGCCCACAACCCAGAAACGTGCAGTTTGATTGTTTAATGAATGGTTATGAATTACCCCCATTGTGGGTGGTTTGCAGAGGAACTGGGGGGAGTTGATGGATCGTTGAGTGAATAGGTTACAGAGAAATAAATGGTGGAATGAGATTGCTCAGAGAGTCAGTATAGCCTCAACGGGCTGAATGGCCTCCTTCTATGTTGTAATGAAATGCTGACATGACATTTTGAAATGTAAACATTATTGCAACGTAAGATTTGCAGATGGCTAAATGTATGCCTGAACACCCACGCTGTGACAATAACAATATCATTGGTTTTCAGTGATAAACATCCACCAGAGCACCAGGAGTAACAGCTCTGCATTTCTCTGACATATTGCCACAGGTTCTTTTACATCGACCTGAGAGATGGGGGGGGGAGGGGGAGGGTTTCAGACACTGGCGAGGGATTCTGACAACTGTGCCACGTTCAACATTGGTCCAGTCTTGCACTGCACCAATTGACTGAACCAAGCTCTGTCATCTTACATAAAGCAAAACGCTGAAAGCAGCAGGATGAAGCAAAGATTTCCAACTAACAGGTTCCTGCTGGAATTTATACAATTGAATCCAGAATCCTAGAATAGCTGACGCAGGGGGTGTGTGTCCATTCCCTGTTGTATAACAGGATCTCGTTCAGACCCAGGGCTGCTGGGACGATGGAACTAACGATTGCTTCCTAACGTCTTGCGAATGGGGACACCTTGGTGTGATGAGACCAAACCCCCACCATTGACAGGAGCCTGATGTCGCGCCAGACAGGGGAATTCATACCAGTGTAGACTGCACAGCCCCAAGCCAATAACCACTCATCAGCAAGCCCCTACTTGTCAAACGGTTTGGAAGTTGTAGATTGCAGTCTTCACTTCTGCTGCTGGAAACATTGCCAATAGCTGGGAAAAGTCCACATGCAAGAGCTCTATTTGCACGTGACAAAGTGTCATTTAGAACTGCACAATCATACGGTTGCAGCACAATGGGGCCATTCAGCCCATCGGGCCCATGCTAGCTTCCGGAAGAGCAATACCATCAGTCCCATTACGCTAATTGTTCCCCACAGCCCTGAAAGTTATTCCCTTTGCGTTCTGTTTGCAAGCCTCGCTCAATGCTGCCTCCACCACCTTTGTTCCAGATCATCACCCTCTCTGTACAGAATTCATGCCTCACATCTCTCTTATACACTTGAACTCTGTTTTGAATCTGTATTCTCGATCCTTAAACGAACAACTTATAAGGCAGCGCTCCTCAATCAAAACATTCTGGATCATGTTCACTTCCATCAAATCTCCTCACGACCTGTTTTTGCTCCAACCCCAGTTTCCCCACTCGTACTTACAACTCAACATATTTATTGCCCGTCTTCAGTTATCCGGTGGGCTTTAAGGATGGGGCTGTACATCTGACTAAGTTTCCTTCCCTGAAATCTGGGTGTTTAAAACAGCTTTCGCAATTGGATTGGTCCATAGTTTACCCATCTGACCAACTTCATTCACTTAATCTGCCATGGTGGGCTGCAATCTTATAATACCCAAACTATTCAGTAGCAAACCCGCTGGGCTACTACTTTTCCCCCAAATAAGGTGGCACAGTGGCGCAACAGTAGAGTTGCTGCCTTACAGTGTCAGAAATCCAGGTTCGATTCTGCCTACAGGTGCTGTCGGCACGTAGCTTGTACGTTCTCCCTGTGACCGGGTGGGTTTCCTCTGGGTGCTCCGGTTTCCTCTCGCATTCCAAAGACGTGCGGGTTTGTAGGTTAATTAGCTTGTGTAAATTGTTCCTAGTGTGTGTAGGATAGAACTTGTGTACAGGTGATCGCTGGTCGGCATGGACTCAGTGGACCAGAGGGCCTGTTTCCAAACTGTATCTCTAAACTAAACTAAACTGAACTAAACTAATATAACAGTAAATGCAACATAATTTTCTTTATTCTCTGCACTAGGCCATTTAATGCACACACTTACATTAAATCAAGATCACCGATGTTTCATATTTAATCCTTGCATCAGTGAAACATTTGGGAGGCCGTCACAAAGGCCCCTTAGTGTCCAGTATCAACAGGATCCTAGATTGCTGTCCTTCCCCACAGAGCCTCCGTTGTGGCTGTACTGGGCTTCATTCTCAGTCGCGTTGTCCTGCAAGCTAGAATGTGCCAGTTGTCAGCATTCACTTATGGATGTCTAATTTCAAGCTGCTGCACCACTGGTGTAAGTGAGCACTGTGAATATTTCAGTTAGGCCCGTCCCTTGGTTAGGCAAGAGTGGCCTCATTTACTCTGCACCACAGCTATTAACGTCTGGGCTGCCATCTGCAGCAAAGCTGTCGTCTAAAGGAGCCGTGGATCAGATGAGATGAGAACGGAACAAATTCAGAAACACTTGACCGCCTTTGAATTCCCCTGCCGGAATCTACATCGGAATCCTGTTAGATGTCAACGTTTGGTCTATGAAACCAACCTCACGTCTATCCCAAGGGGCATCACAACAATGGGATGAGGCAACATAATCCCATTGAAAGGCAGCGTGCCTCACAATCGGCTTTAATTTTGCACGCACACAATTTAAAGTCAATAAGACTGCTTTAAATATATCAGTGTCAAGATGCAGGACTCTTGATTCAACTCCCAAAGACCTGTCTAAAAACAAAGCACCAGTAGGAAAAAAATCTGCAATTGTTAAAGACTGATGATGTTTCTCATTTGTGAGTGCAACTCTGACACCAGGCAAATATACTTCAGCACAATTTAGCTGGATATTCCTAAAAGTCATAAACCGGAGTTGGCTTTCTTAGAATGTTCAAAGCTTTTAAATAAAAGAGCCCGTGCTTATTTTATCTTTTGAACTTGTTTAAGAAGCTTAGATGAACGTGAATTAGAATGGCAGTAGAAAAGGGGGGGGGCGGAATCAGAATAAAAGAGCAAGAGGTGGTTAGATTTCCTGAGATAGATACAAAAAGCTGGAGTAACTCAGCGGATCAGGCAGCATCGCTGGAGAAAATGAATAGGCCCTATTCATTCAGACGTCTATCTTCAGTGTAACCCAGCCTCTGCAGTTCCTTCCTGAACATACTACATTTCCTAAGAGTTAACTATATTTAGTGTTGAGCGGTATTCTCATTTAGACTTCAAAATATCCCCTTTGGCAGGTGACAAAGCCCACAACATTTATTCAGCTGCTTTGTAAATAGTTTAGTCACCATGTATGGTATGGCAGCTGTAATATAGTGCTACATCCTTTCCACTCCATCTTATTACTCCATTGACATGCGAGTTATTTGGACCTTTTCTCCTCCATGATGGGATGAAGTAACATTATGCCTCTCGACGCCACCCACGTGGACCCCAACAGCCCTCCAGTTTGACGTTCTGAAGGTTTGTAAGCACACCCTGCCTTTCACTGTACACATGACAACAAACTAAACTAACCTCAATGGCATTAGCCTTGGATTAGAAAACTGTCACAGACAACAGCCTTGACCTCTAACTATCAGGAAACCCAGCCACAGACCTTGTGCATAGAATTTGAAGTGTACTATGCAGAGGAGGCTATTCAGCCCAAAGTGTCTATGCTAGCCAAAAATAGAACCATTTAGTTTAGTGTAGAGATACAGCGTGGAAACAGGCCCTTTGACCACGCCGACCAGCGATCCCCGCACATAATCCTACGGACAATTGTCAATTGTTTGTGACCAAAGCCAATTAACCTACAAACCTGTACATCTTTAAAGTGTTGTAGGAAACCGGAGCACCCGGGAAAAACCCATGCAGTCACAGAAAGAACATACAACCTCAGCACAGACAGCACCCATATCAACTCTACTGCTGCGCCACCGAGCCGACCAGAGTTACTCTCCCTTCCGGGCACTCAACCAATAGATTGCAGTCTACTGATCTTAGAAAGGTCATCCGGAAGCTTTTGAAATATTGGATGGGGTTTCTGCCTCCACCACCCTTTCAGGCAATGAGTTCCCCATCTCCCTTAAGGTAATACCTTTCGTACAACTGTTTATCAACCTCAGAAAGTGAAACAGGTCCTTCCTGTTTATCATGTTGAGCATAGTTTTGAACACACCAATCACCCTTTGTTCCTAGACAACTACGCAGCTGAGCCAGTCTCCCCTCATAACTATAACACTCACACCCAGTCAACGCCCAGTCAACAACCTGTCGTATCTCTGCACCCTTTCCATGGGTGCACAGTGCTCCAGCTGTGTACTAGCCAGGGTTTGTTAAACTGCTCTAGTATGACCCCTTTGCTCCTGTATTCCACTCCTGTATTCATCGGGCGGCATGGTAGCACAGCGGTAGAGTTGCTGCCTTATAGCGCCAGAGACCCAACTTCGATCTGTCTGAATGGAGTTTGTACGTCCTCCCCGTGCACGCGTGGGTTTTCTCTGGGTGCTCCGGTTTCCTCCCACACTCCAAGGACATGCAGGTTTGTAGGTTAATTGGTTTTGGGAAAAAATAGGCAGCCAGAGGAAACCCACATGGTCAAAGAGAGAACGTACAAACTCCGTGCAGACAGCACCCGTAGTCAGGATCAAGCTCAGGTCTCCGGCGCTGTAAGGCAGCAACTCTACTGTTGCGCCACCATGCCACACAAATTTAAAATGTTGGAATCCGAAACACGGAAAAAATGCTGGAAGAACTCTGCCTGTCCAGCTGCATCTGTGGAAGGAGCAATCAGTTACCATTTCATCCTGTTCTGACCGTGACCTGAAGCATTAGTTGGTTTCTCTTATCACAGATGCTCCTTGGCTGGTTGAGGTCTTCCAGCACTTCACATTTTGTTTCTTAATGACAAAGGCCTGTTGCTAGAATGTTCACGCAGTGCTGCCAAACTTGCTGTACTCATTGATTTATTCACAAAATGCTGGAGTAACTCAGCAGGTCAGGCAGCATCTCGGGAGAGAAGGAATGGGTGACGTTTCGGGTCGAGACCCTTCTTCAGACTGATGTCGGGGGTGGGACAAAGGAAGGATATAGGTGGAGACAGGAAGATAGAGGGAGATCTGGGAAGGAGGAGGGGAAGGGAGGGACAGAGGAGCTATCTGAAGTTGGAGAAGTCGACGTTCATACCACCGGGCCGCAAACTGCCCAGGCGAAATATGAGGTGCTGCTCCTCCAATTTCCGGCGGGCCTCACTATGGCACTGGAGGAGGCCCATGACAGAGAGGTCAGACTGGGAATGGGAGGGGGAGTTGAAGTGCTGGGCCACCGGGAGATCAGTGGCGTTAATGCGGACCGAGCGCAGGTGTTCAGCGAAGCGATCGCCGAGCCTGCGCTTGGTTTCGCCGATATAGATGAGTTGACATCTAGAGCAGCGGATGCAATAGATGAGGTTGGAGGAGGTGCAGGTGAACCTCTGTCTCACCTGGAAAGAATGTTTGGGTCCTTTGATGGAGTTGAGGGGGGAGGTAAAGGGACAGGTGTTGCATCTCGTGCGGTTGCAAGGGAAAGTGCCCGGGGTTAGGGTGGTTTGGGTAGGAAGGGACGAGTGGACCAGGGAGTTGCGGAGGGAACGGTCTCTGCGGAATGCAGAGAGGGGAGGGGATGGGAAGATATGGCCAGTGGTGGGGTCCTGTTGTAGGTGACGGAAATGTTGGTGGATGATATGTTGGATCCGCTGGCTGGTGGGGTGGAAGGTGAGAACGAGGGGGATCCTGTCCTTGTTGCGAGTGGGGGGATGGGGAGCAAGAGCGGAGCTGCGGGATGTAGAAGAGACCCTAGTGAGAGCCTCATCTATAATGGAGGAGGGGAAGCCCCGTTTTCTGAAAAACGAGGACATCTCGGAAGCCCTAGTCTGAAACACCTCATCCCGGGCACAGATGCGGCGTAGACGGAGGAATTGGGAGTAGGGGATAGACTTTTTGCAGGGGACCGGGTGGGAAGAAGTGTAGTCCAGATAGCTGTGCGAGTCGGTGGGCTTGTAATAAATGTCCGTCACTAATTTTTATCCTGTGATGGAGTACTCATTATTTGTTTTGCTTTTGTTGTCTCTTTTATGGGGGATTTTCCTAATGAAGATAAGCTTCATTACGTTACTCCAATCAGGGCTGTGTCTAACGCCATTCACCCAAGGGTAAATCACGCTTCACGTTGGCTGAAGTATTCTGTTGCAAGCCATGTCTTTCTCGAGAGCTCATAAAAGATCTGTTTAAACTATCACACATCTGGTTAACAGGTTTCAATGGCAAAACTGAAACTTGTAGCTTGCCCCTTACTGCCGCCCTTGAATCCTATGGGACAATGTTAATTTGATACTCCCTTTGGTTCATGTGTTGTTATGACACCAAGGGCCATTTGAAGATGACAAAATCTCTCCGCTGATGTACTTAACTGTTTATTCAAGAACGGGCGCATACAGCTTCTTACATAAGTTTTTAGGGTTGGCCTTTGCCAGGAAACAGAGCACAGCTTTCCTGAGGGCAGTACTGAGGGGAAACCCTGCCAAACATGCAATGCCCTCGACAACTGCAGAAGCCAAGAAGAGACTGTGCAGGAGGCAAAATGGTTGATTTGGCTGCACTGCCCAAGAGTCAGCAGAATGGAAAGGACAAGCTTGGAGGCAGACTTCAGCCAAAGATTTACTTGGAAAGGAAGGACTTGCATTTATAATGCACTTTTCTAACCTCAGGGTGTCCCAGAACACGTCACAGTTGGCCAGGGCCTTATTTTGTAGCCGGAGTTGGAGAGCATGAATCATTGGTGCCAAACTGCGCTAAGCATGGACCCATTGGGATGGGATTGGGATAGATGAAAAGACCCTCCATTTTACAGATGATAGTTCCTGCAAATGATGCCAAGTATTTCCGGACCGTTCTATTTTTGTTTTAGACTTCCTGCATCTGACTAGCTTTTGTTTTACAAACTGCCTCACAGATGTTGACGGAGAAATAAATTGTGTACTGAGTTTGAGTTGAGTTTAGTTTATTGTCACATGTACCGAGGTACAGTGAAAAGCTTTAGTTGCGTGCTAACCAGTCAGCGGACACAGTGGGCAGAAACATGACAAAGGGAATAACGTGAATTACATTTAATGCAAGATGAAGCCAGGAAAGTCCAATCAAAGATAGTCCGAGGGTCTCCAATGAGGTAGATAGTAGCTCAGGACTGCTCTCTTGTTGTTGGCAGGATGGTTCAGTTGCCTGATAACAGCTGGGAAGAAACTGCCCTCCTCAGAACTGAACTCCAATGTGTCTCATCCAGGAGAGTGTGAATTCCAGTTGGGAGGGTGAATGGAGTTTGATTTAATACCTCAGCCAGAAGACACCACCTCATGCAGCGGACCATTCCTTCAACACTCCACTGGAGTATTGCTTTGGACTAATGCGAATCGCGCACTCAAGTTTAAAGACCAATGGTTGCACCTACAAGATCCTGTCTCTGAGATGAGAGGCACTGATCCAACATGTGACCGCATGTGTTTTCTCCGGATGCTCCAGTTTCTGTCCAGACTCCAAATGGCGTGCAGGTTTGTTGGTTTATTGACTTTGGTAAAATTGTAAATTGGCCCTAACGTGTAGGATAGTGCTAGTGCATGGGATGATCACTGGTCAGCATGGACTCGGTAGGCCACAGAGTCTGTTTTAAGGTGAAGGGGACAAGATTTAACAGGAATCTGAGGGGTAACCTTTTCTCACAAAGGAACAAGCTGCCAGAGGAGGTAGTTGAGGTAGGGTCTATCCCAACATTTAAGAAACAGTTAGACAGGTACATGGATAGCACAGGTTTGGAGAGATATGAACCAAACGCGGGCAGGTGGGACTAGTGTAGCTGGGACATATTGGCCAGAATGGGCAAGTTGGGCTGAAGGGCCCTTTTCCACACGAGATCACTCTTTGACTCTATGACACTGGCATCTAACCATTGATGTGTTCAGGATAGAGAGGTAGTGAGAAAACTCCAGTGAATCACGTCACAGTGAGGAGATCTTCTCACACTTACACACAATCACCCACATACATACACATCCACTCAGTCACACACATGTAGCCCCTCCGTCAACTCATCCTTCACGCCCTTGCCTTCACACCCTCTGAGCATCCTTTGAATTCACCCACACCCATTCTGCTCCCTTCCATTCACCTACATACCTGACTCCACCATCTTTAGCCATCTTCTCTCCCTCTTAGCTCCTTCCAGCTCCCCCTTTCCTTTGCCTCTACAACCCATCTTATTCACACACACATACACACACACACACAAAGCAAACACAGTTATATACGCACACCACCACAAATACAAGGATATATCGCTAAACCCATGCACACAGATACGTAAACAGTATACACAGATCTATACATAAGACATAAACAAACACACATAGATCCGTGCATGGACTTACACAGAACGACCCAGCAATTAAGATAAAAAGACATAGGTAGCTTAGCAGATTCATATGCAAAGATAGGACCGAAAATATAAAATGCAGACAAGCAGCAAAAGTAATCGGTGCCAGAACAGTGAGCACAAACAAAAGTTGTGGGAGAGGACAGGCTAAGATAGGCAGCCTTCCCCCAGCTATACATAGACATAGGCATTGGGAAAGGAAAAGAGAAGGAGGGGGGATTCGGCAAATAGAGGACAGATGAATTTCAGGCAAGCTAATCAGATTTTTTTTAAAAAAATGATGCAAGTCTATATATTTTTTTTTAAAGTGCTTGAGAAGTTATGCTCTACGATCCTGTAGATTTTCACTTCTGAACGGTACTTGTGCCTGGAAAGGCATAACATTGTGCATTTTCTTTTGAAGACATATTTGCAATCATAAACACAAACAACACAACATGTACATATTTATAAATAAAAAACCGATCTATTCTGAAGAACCTGCCCTATCACTTTGAGTAGAATTAGACTCCCGTGTCTGCAAAGGCTCCTTGGCCAATTGTGGACTGACAGAACAGATGAATTGCTGCCCAGTGGTTTGTCCTGGATTATTAACCCCCTGCTGGCTACAGAACTCTAGGGCAGGTGATTAAAGGCACTTTAGAAACACATCAGCTCGTGTTACACACACATTGGCAAAGTCCCAGCGGGCGAGAGATAAATGGCTAAATGACAGGCCCCCATCATCAGGACACGGAGACCAGGGCAAGGCTGGGTGTTTTTTTTCCCCAACATGTTTTCATATATCTATTCCCTGCTGGGCTGCTAACATCCTCTGCCAGAGGTGAACTCGCTCTGACTGATGGATTCCCGGAGACCATCCAGTCAATCGTACACAAAGGCTGGGTCCCCACAACAAGCACCCCTGCCGGTGGCGAGCGGAGCGGCCCTCTTTGCTCCCTCCACAATGCAGCCGTTTGTGGAGATGCTCCTGTTGACAAGAGGGCAGCCTTGTAAAGGTCGGCGAGGGGAATGCCTTGTGCTTTGTTTCAGACTCCGCTTGTATCTTGAGATGTGTGGGAGCAGGAGGACCAGCAGAGGGGGAAAGGTCCCTTCGGCATTGTCCTCCATTCAAGCTCTTCTGTCAGAAAGCTTGCCCAGAAATACGTCCCTGCCTAAACACATTACACAGACAGTGATTCACAGAGGCAATCTGATGGCACAACCTGGTTTGACCTTTCAAACCAGGGGACAAAGGGCTCACAGATCCAAAACGTTTCTCTACCCACAGACATTGCTTGAGTAGTTCCGCCATAATCTCTTTTTTTGTTTCAGGTTTCCAGCATCTGCAGTTTTTTTTCTCGATTTTCATTTTTAATTAAGTTTAGTTTAGAGATACAGCATGGAAACAGGCCCTTCGGCCCACTGAGTCCACGCCAACCAGCAATCGTTCCTTGCACTAGCACTATCCTACACACGAGGGACAATTTATAATTTTAGCAAAGCCATTTAACCTGCAAACCTGCACTTGTTTGGAGTGTGGGAGGAAACCGGAGCACAAAAGCCCATGTGGCCACAAGGAGAACGTACAAACTCTGAAAAAGACAGCACCCCATGGTCAGGATTGAACCCTGGTCTCTGGCACTGTAAGACAGCACGACCACTGCGCCACCGTGCCACCCCACGGATGAATACGAATGAATTTCTATGCTCACTTCATAATCTCTATTGTTCTATATCATAAGCAATAAGCAGCTTTGAGGGAACCAGTCCCAAATTGAATACCGCACAATACCAACCACAGCTATAATCTGTGGGTTTTGGGTTACAGTGATGACACAAAAGATTTATGGACCAGGTACTGATATACAGGACATGCATTTATGGGTAATTGATGGTCAGTGTGGACTCAGTAAACCAAAGGGTCCATTTCTATCCTGTACAACTAAATGACTCTTCCCTTTGTACCTGCATCATTTAGGTGGTGTTGTAGCACAACATGGCCATGTGTAGTGCTCTGGGTCCTCCCAATAATCCAGGTGGCATACGGAAAAGATGGATTATGATTTCACTGGACCAAGTGTGAAGCCAATAGTTTCGTTTAGTTTTGTTTCATTTCATTTTGTTTTGTTTAGATCTACAGCGTGGAAGCAGGCCCTTCAGGCCCACCATGTCCACGCCGACCAGCCGTTCACACTAGTTCTATCCTAAACACTCGGGACTATTTACAGAAGGCCATTAACCTACAAACCTGCACGTCTTTGGAATGTGGGAGGAAACCAGATCACCCAGAGGAAACCCACGCAGTCACAGGGAGAACGTATAAACTCTGTACAGGCAACACCCAAAGTCAGGATTGATCCCTGGAGCTGTGAGGCAGCAACTCCACCGTTGCCCAAGTGTACCGCCTCCATAGGGAAGGATAGTAAATTATGCAAGGCCTAAGTAATGAGGTTGGTGACCAAACACTTCATGTAGGCTGTTTACATTTGCAGAATTCTACTGAACCTTTCGATGAAGATGAGTACATTGAATAAAAGAAAGAAATATTAATGGAAGTTGACATCAGTGCTGTAATATCGATGATGCATGAGCAGGAAATTAAACAACTTGACCAGATAATGCTGTGAAGTTCAAGGAGTTATGTGTCCTACATCATTCTTGGAAAAAGGATCAAGAGGACAGGCACATATGAAATTAGAGGGAGAAGTAGTGGTGCAGCACGGTGGCGCAGCACGGTGGCGCAGCGGTAGAGTTACTGCCTTACAGCGCCAGAGACTCGGGTTTGATTCTGACTACGGGTGCTGCCTGTACGGAATTTGTATGTTCTCCCCTGTACGATGTTCTGGTTTCCTCCCACACTCCAAAGGTTTGTAGGTTAATTGGTTTCGGTAAAATTACGGTAAACTAAAGTTATGAAAGTGAAGCAAAACTCCCTTTTCTTATTATTCTAAGCCTGGCATTAACATTCTCATGCTAGACACAGGTATCCAAGATAATGACAGCAAAGCAAGATTACGAGCATGAAGAAACTGTCTCAGCTGTTCATATTCATGGAGGTACTCAACACAGAAGCACACTCTTTGGCCCATCGTATCCATGCTGACCATCAAACAGCCATTTTGTTCTTCTCACCTGCCCTTTAACCGCACCCAGTCTCCAGCCACCTGCTTACACTAGGGAGAATATATGGCAGCCAACTAAACCCCACTTCCCCTCCGCCCCACCCCCACCCCCAGCCAGCATGTCTGAGGCATGTGGGGAAAAACCCCAGAGCATCTGAGGGAAATCCATGCAGTCACAGGAAGAACGTGCAAACTTCACATTGTCAGCACCGAGTTTAGGATTGATCCTGGATCATAAGAGCCGAGAAGCAGTGGTTCTACCAGTTGTACGTCCCTTTGAGCATTGAGGCTGGGGCTATACTAATCATTCCTGAAGTGCAGACAGATAGTGGTATTGGGACATGTTCTCACCACAGGGCCACCGTCAACAGAGAAGCAGAGTGGGGCAGATATCCCTCACCTCTGATAGTTGATTTGTGTGCTCGCTCGGTGAAAGATGGATCGTCACAACCCCCGATGTGTCACACACTTACCAGCTGATCAAGTTAGACAGCAGCTCAAAGGATCACTCGATAATTAATCCCTTGGATTGCTCCACTGTAACAGGCTTCCATCTGGGATAATGTCAGATCCAGTTATTTTCCAGTGGGCAATGGATAGTATAATCAAAGGTCTACCGGGAATTGTATGCTTACACTTAACATCTGCAGGACAAAGGCCCTCAATCACCCAGCCCCATCGCACCACCACGCCGTCCAGCAATAAAGGTTCACAGCGAGCCCCTGGAATACGGACCACTTACCAGATCCCAGGAGCCACCTCACAGCGAAGTTGATGATATTGCCCATCGCCTTCAATGCCCCAACACTGGGGTGTTCGTGCCTCAGAACGAGCACAGAACTGTCTGCCTAAAGGGATCCCTGCTCTCCCGAACGGATTCAGATTCCTGAAATATCTACGGCAGGTTTCCAAAACCACTGGAAAGATACCACCTAACACTTGGACAGCAGATTCCTAATGATTTCACTCAAAGGGCAAGCAAATGAATGACATAAAGTGCTGGAGTCACTCAGTGGAACAGGCAGCTTCTCTGGAGTACATGGATAGGTGACGTTTTGGGTCGGGACCCGCCTTCCCCCAAGCCGACGCTCTTCGCATGCCTGACACCGGACTCTTGAAACAAATCTTTACTCTCTCACAGGAAGAGTACAAGGGGAACAAAGCCTCCTTGAAGAATTGCAATATCCCCACGTGCTCCTGGAAATCCCAAGCTCCAAACAAAGTGGAGAAGCATCATTCAGGACAGTGATGTTTACATGGAGACCCTGCACTGGAAGTGGCAGGAGAGCACCATCTCACAAAATACACCCCCAGCCCACCCATCCATCCTTTCAATCCCGTCCTGTACCCTCTGTGGAAGAGTCTGCGGGTTCCTACATCTCAGGACCGACAAAACCGGGAGTGGAAGCAAGTTATCCACGTCCCCAAACGGCCTAAGAAGGGTGGCACAGTGGCACGGCAGTAGACTTGTTGCCTTACAGCACCAGAGACCTGGGTTCAATCCTGACGACGGGTGCTGTCTGTATGGAGTTTGCACGTTCTCTCCGTGCCCATGTAGGTTTTCCCTGGGTGCTCCGGTTTCCTCTCACACTTCAAAGACATAGAGATTTGTAGTTTAATTGGCTTTGGTAAAGGTTGCATATTGGCCCTAGTGTGTAGGATAGTGCTAGTATATGGGAATCATTGGCCGGTGCGGACTCAGTGGGCCAAAGGGCCTGTTTGCACGATTTATCTCTAAACTAAACTAAAGTAAAGATGAAATCATAGAACATCAAAACTTGGTCATCTTATAAGAAGTGGGAATAGACCTATCAGCCTGGATGTTATAAATCTTGGCTCAACACTACATTCCTGCTCTCTCCACATTGCCCCTGATTCTGATGACTCTGGGTTGCTTAAATGACCTTCAATGACTGTGCATTGAATATATTCAATGATTTTGCCTCAACAGCTCTCTGGGATAGAGAATTCCAAAGATGAGGAAATAAATGAGTGTTAACATTGGTGGAGTATGCATGAGGTTGCACAGTTGTAATGCAGCTATTCTGAGCCAGCAGCTGGTTGGTCCTCCTCTATTTGAGATATTAAAAGGACACAAAGTGCTGGAGTAACTCAACAGTCAGGCACCATCTCTGAAGAACATGGATAGGTGACGTTTCGGGTCTGGATGCTTCTTCAGACCCGTACCCCTATTCCAACCATGTTACTTCTCCTCACACCCACCATAGCACAATCCTGTTTTTAAAACTTTATCGAGAGTTATTTGAGATACCAACACTGAGTCAGATTGTCTCATAGCTGGAACACATGGACGCTGCCCCAGTCACAACCCAACTGCTTGCTCCCATGACCTTGCATGATCCAGAAGACAGAATGGAAGAACGTGAAGATAACTGGTTGCATTAGTAGTCCATCTGTCATAAAGTGTCAAAAGACCGTATAATCCATAATCCAACATCAGCTGAACCAGGGGTTTCCTCACCAGCAGAAGGGCACAACAATTTGCAACTAGAAGGCTATTCAGCCCATCAGGCTTTTGTAGGCTCTCATTCCTCTATCTATCACCCACCAACATACTATCTCACACACACATGACTATTTACAATCCCTCCTCGGAAACAACGCTACCATTTATTGGTGGTGGCCCAATGTTGTGCCTTCCACAACAGGCAGGAGAACCATCACATAGATTGGAGTCAATGTGGACATTTTATGAATGGTGTACATTTTCTGACCATGTGACTTCATGCACATTGGGATGAGGAGATGCTGTCCTGTTGGGACAGATTCCTTCCTAGAAGCTGTGATCATTATGATATCAGCTCCCTCTAATGGGCGGATGACAACACTAGATAAAATCACTTCCCACTTGGATAACTGCGAGTGATGGGTTTCCTTGAGGAATTTCTTTGCAGAAAATATAGCATGCTATTGTGCTATCCGCCATGACATTTAGTTTCCTTTACAGATACAGTGTAGAAGCAGGCCCTTCGGCCCACCAAGTGACCACTATCACCGACTGGTTCTATCCTCCACACTGGGGGCAATTTATAGAAGCCAATCAACCTACAAACCTGCACATCTTTGGGATATGGGAGGAAACCGAAGCACCTGGAGAAAACACTTCTGGTCACAGGGAGAATGTATAAACTCTGTACAGACAGCACCTGTAGTCAGGATCGAACCCAGGTCTCTGGCGCAGTAAAGGCGCAACTCTACTGCTGCGCCACTGTGTTGCTCTTTGCCAACATCAATTGAAAGGGATATCCTAGGAGGGTCAGTTCCAGTGGAGCTGAGGAACTTTCACCTGGAGTATGGCCTGTCTTGTCTATCTCGGCTCTTAAGGTCCTCCATTTCTTTCTTGACCGCAGGCTCTTCAATAACGTTTGGTTCCCGGGCCCCCGTTCCCTCTTCTGTAAGATGGATATTCAGTCACTCTACACCTCCACCCCCCACCAGGAAGGCCCTTAAGACCCTCCCTTTCTTCTGTGACTGTAGAGCCCCCCCCCCCTCCCCCCCAACCTCTATCATTCAGTTTGAAGAAGGTGAAATATCACTGTTCCTTTTCTACAGAGATGATACCTGACCCGCTGAGTTACTCAAGCACTTTGTGAGTATTTTTGTCTATTTTGGAGTCGGTTTAGAGCTGCCGAGGAAGCTGAGCTGGAAATCTGGGAAACCTTGGAGACCAAAAGTCACCACTTACCCAGAACACCAGACTGAACTTGCCCTCCTCCCCCCTCACCCAGACCTCTCTTACTGGGCCAAGCAGTGGACTTGCACCAAACGACAGCCATAATGCAGTGGTACTGATCGGCCATTTTGGTTCTACTCCCTGATGGCTCACTACGATACAGACAATGCCTGCTGCCTTATTCTGAGGCGATGTTACTCCCCTTGTAAAATGTGCAGCACCCAGTATACTGTTAATACAGTAAAGGTGCTCCATTATTCCTGCACGTGGAACATTGGATTTCCCAGGTGGATGCACCGATCATTGCACCCATTTCTTTCCTCCACTTGAGAAGCCAGAAATTTAGATAACAAAGATCAGAAAAATGTTGAAAACACTCGGCAGGTCAGGCAGCACCAGTGGAGAGAGAAACAGCTGATTCAGGTCAAAGACCCGTCATCAGTTTCCCTTTCTAAAGATGCTGCCTGATTTGCCGAGCTTTTTCCCAGCATTTTCTGTTTTCATTTCAGAACTTCCAGCATCTCCAGTTCTTTCTTTCTCTCTCTTCGTCATTTAGAAATTTGGGTAAAACGACCTCAATGGAAATAGATCCCCCCCAGATGATCTTCCCCTGGTGAAACCGGCATGGAGTGTTTGATGTGGCCAGTTCATTAAGTGGACCAGAGTCGAAATCCAATTTTCTGCTTGCCCATCTTCCCCCATCAGCAGACTGGGTTCCTTTAGAGGCTGATTACCTTTGTTCAGGGGAACTTAATCTCCAGTTTACAGCCAGCATGAAAGTAATCCTCTCTTTGCCTTGGGAAGTGGCTGGGTTATAAAAGTCAGGAGAAAGTATTAGGAAGAACTGAGTTTCTTTTCCTTTTATTTCTCTTGAGATGTGACATTTAGTTTTTGTTTCAGACCAGGTTCAATGGTCTAGATCGAAGCACCCAACTAATCCCACACCCAAACCCTCAAACCACCGCACCTCCTCACACATTCCCCAACCTTGCCCCCACCTTCCACACAACCTCTCCCATCTTCCCCACCCTCTCCGACCCATCCAGGCCAGCCTCTCCTGGTTACACTGGAATTTAGAAGGATGAGAGGGGATCTTATCGAAACGTATAAGATTATTAAGGGGTTGGACACGTTAGAGGCAGGAAACATGTTCCCAATGTTGGGGGAGTCCAGAACCAGGGGCCACAGTTTAAGAATAAGGGGTAGGCCATTTAGAACGGAGATGAGGAAAAACCTTTTCAGTCAGAGAGTTGTGAATCTGTGGAATTCTCTGCCTCAGAAGGCAGTGGAGGCCAATTTTCTGAATGCATTCAAGAGAGAGCTAGATAGAGCTCTTAAGGATAGCGGAGTCAGGGGATATGGGGAGAAGGCAGGAACGGGGTACTGATTGAGAATGATCAGCCATGATCACATTGAATGGCAGTGCTGGCTCGAAGGGCCGAATGGCCTACTCCTGCACCTATTGTCTATTGTCTATTAATTCCCAGGCTTTCACTCAGCCTGAGACCACTGGTCACTCAGCATCCATGTGCACTGAAAGCTCTTGGGCAATGCTGTCAGTCCTGCCAAAATGAGGGAGCTTCCTGGGCAGGTGCCGAGTGTGCGAGGGACCAGGAGTGGAAGTTCAGGAGATCAGCGAGTGACTCGGCAGGTCCACTAACAGGTCCAAACTAAAGAGGGAAGTGGCAATGATGACCACCCTTCGTGCCAAGAGTCCACTGAATGTTAGTGTTAACACTCCACAAAATGTTAATTCTAAAGCACCATACCGCTAATTATCAGTACTCACGCTCTGGGTATTGATTCTAAATCTCGACATCACTGATTATCAATATTAACGCCCTCTTGATTTGAAGGCTCTATACCACAGATTATCAATACTAACACTCTATCCAGCTGGATATTGAATCGAAAGCTCTATACCATTGACTTGTAAAACCAACATCGCACTTCACTAATCTCACTTAATTTTCGACATCGCAAATGTTAATAAAATGCTTTTTGTCACTGTTTGGTGATAGTCATGCTCTATACCCCCACAGATTCTAACACTGTAGACCACTGAATGGTTAGGAAGGAACTGCAGATGCTGGTTTAAACCAAAGATAAACACAAAAAGCTGAAGTAACACAGCTGCAGTAACTCAGCGACAGTAACACTCCAGAGATGCTGCCTGTTCCCGCTGAGTTACTCCAGCTTTTTGTGTCTATCCACTGAATGGTTAAGCACCACCCTATGCTGCAACTAACTTTCTCTGCTGGTAAAGTTAATCCTCGATATCACTGAATGCTGTTGCTATTGTTCACTGTCACTGAAAGTTAACATTAACCTTTGCAGCACCAATACTAATCCAATCATTCAACAGCATTCAATGTTAATATTAAACCTCCACCACTGAATGGTACTACTCATGGCTCCACCAGGGCGGCCAGTGGCGCAGCGGTAGAGTTGCTGCCTTTAAAGAACCATTGAACCATCACAGTGCCAGAGACCTGACCACTGATGCTGTCTGTATGGAGTTTGTACATCCTCCCTGTGATCATGTGGCTTTCTCCGGAAGCTCTGGTTTCCTCCCGCATTCCAAAGACGTGTAAGTTTGTAGACTAATTGGCTTTGGTAAGAATTGTAAATAGTCCCTAGTGTGTAGGATAGTGTTAGTGTACAGGATGATCGCTAGTCGGTACGGATTCAGTGGGCCGAAATGCCTGTTTCTGCGCTGTATCTCAAAACGACACCCATCCTTTTTCTCCATGGATTCTGCCTGACCCGCTGTTACTCAAGCACTTTATGCCTTCTGCCCCTGCCCTGGGAGTGTGTGATAGGTCATGTAAAGGGAGCTTTATGCTGTATCTACCCTTTGCTGTCCCTCCCTTGGGAAAACATGACAGGACAAATGCACAGGGTATTTACACTTTAACCAACCCAATATTTGCGCTGGAGGTGTTTAATGTTGATATATTAGATGTTATGGAGTGTTAGAATTAACATTGTACCAATATTATGTACTGAATTAATATTCAGTGATTTAGTAATTGTATATTTACTGGTGTAAAGCATTAGCTCTAATCTTCAACAGTGAGAATGTGCAAATGAATATCTATGTACTAAAACTCTCATTTGTTCGCTTGTTCCTGAACTACAGCCAAACGGTACACGATAGAGCAACAATTCTAGGCCCACCTTGCTCACCATCGTCCCATGGTCCCATGGAAGAAGTTTCATTGAAATCGTTGTTATATTTTTAAAGTTATTCCCATTTTAAAGTTTAAAAAACCACGCATGCATAGTTGGGGCTCCGTTGATCTGGTACATATGCAAGATGGCCACCGCATCCGCCCGTGTGCAGAACAAACACGTCCGTGCCTGTGCAGTTTGGGCCTGTTGAGCAGGACTTGGCCGCCTGTCTCTTAGGGGAGGGAGACCCAGGCCTGTGCCGGGGGAAGTAGCCGGAGCCTGGGCCTGGACGTGACCGGGTAACCACGAGCCTGAAGTGGGCCAAGGGGAAAGGCGGCAGCAGCAGCGGTGAGGCCGGGCGTTGAGGTAGGGGGGGTAGAGAGGGGAGGGGGGGAGGGGGGCGAGGGGAGGGAGGGAAGGGGGAGTGGGGGAGGAGAGGGTGCTGCACCAATGCAGGAGTTGTTTGGGCCCAACGGGTCCACTTAGAAACATAGAAACATAGAAAATAGGTGCAGGAGTAGGCCATTCGGCCCTTCGAGCCTGCGCCGCCATTCAATATGATCATGGCTGATCATCCAGCTCAGTAACCGGTACCTGCCTTCTCTCCATACCCCCTAGACTTGGTCTAGTTCATTATATCGAGCAGTAATGCTAACAGTCAATGGTGTGAGGTGTTAATATTAACTTTCCGTGTTTTAGTTTAGTCTAGTTTATCTTCGGTATAAACCAGCATCTGCAATTCCTTTCTACCCAGGGGCAGAAGACCTATACACAGTATAAGGTTCACTGCCCCCATCAAACACTCCCAAGGCCGGGGCAGGGCCTTCTATGAACGCTGGTCGCTGCGGGAGGTTGTATGTATTATTGACAAAGTTGGTGGAATTTTAATCTGATAACTGTATTGTTTGTATACTGCCAATATAGGCAGCTTTTGATTTGATCGCGTTACCACTTTGTATGTTTGTTTTTGTTTGGGAATAAAGTATTTGTAAAAAAAATAATTTAAAGGGCAGGGGCAGATGACTTATACACAGTTTAATATTACCTCTACACTCTCCCACCACATACTCCCAGGGCAGGGACAAAGAGTTAGATACAGAGTAAAGCTCCCTCTGCAATGTCCCATAACATAACATAACATATAACAGAGCTTTATTTGTCGTTCGGTACCGAAGTACCGAACGAAACTACATAGCAGTCATAGCATCACACATTCCCAGCACAGGTACAGCCCATGTCAGATGTGGAGTACAGCTACTTCTGCAGTTTATTAGAACTGTCAACCTCTCTCATCAGATCTACTCTTTAACCTTCTTTGCTCTAAGAAAAACCCTAGTTTTCAAAATATTCCCTTGTAAATTAGGTCCTTAATGCTTGGTAACTTTCTGATACACCTCCTCTGCATTCCTCTCTCTGGGAAAGGGGCCCTAACCAATTAGAAAAGTTTAACAGAATATTTCACTAACAAAGAAATCACCAAGACTCTGATCTCACCAGAAAACACAGATATGCAGGGTCTTTACAGAACAGACGTGCTCTTTTATTTTGTCATTAGAACCTTTTTAGTGTTTCATTACACATTAATCCTGTTTCATCACATCGAGTGCATGGGATGGTGGTGTATGAAATCCCAGCCATTTCATGGGCTGCTGAGTGGGTTTTTTCCAAAGCTTTCCTTATCTAATATTTTAACCATTCCAAAAATTTAGTTGGAAGAAAACTGGCCCCAGAAATGAAATAAGTGGAATGCTGAGAGATGCTTGGTAAACCGAGGTCAGGGACAGAACGTTGAGCTGTGGTGCTGAAATAAAGCGATTTGTTCCGCTAGTTACTCGTGAAAGACCAAACACCTACAAACAGCTGGACAAGTAAAAGCAGTTCAAAGGAGACCAGTGGAGTCAAAGATAGGGCAGCAGCAGAGGGGGAAGAGTGGCAGGCATAGCTGGCGAAAGGTTAAGAAAGCCTCGCTAACCAAGCCTTGGGCTCCCCAAAGCCCCTGTTCAGCGCCAGGAATGAGCAGGTACCTGCAAAGCTGAGCCCAGCCTCGAGCAATTGGGACCACCAGTATACGATCAATTACTGGGAAGAAAGCAAAGCCTTTTTGGGTTGCAGAAAGCAGATGTGGAGTGGATGTTTCCATTAGCGGGAGAGTCTAGGATCAGAGGCCATAGCCTCAGAATAAAAGGATATATCTTTAGAAAGGAGATGAGGAGGGATTTCTTTAGTCAGAGGGTGGTGAATCTGTGGAATTCATTGCCACAGACGGCTGTGAAGGCCAAGTCAATGGATATTGTTTAGCTGGAGATTGATACATTTTTGATTAGTATAGATGTCAAGGGTTATGGGGGGAAGGCATAAGAATGGGGTTGAGGGGGTGGATAGCCATGATTGAATGGCTGAGTAGACTTGATGGGATGAATGGCCTATTCTGCTCTTGTATCTTATGATGTTATGAACAGGGGAGCAGTGCTGCCGGAGCTCACCAGAGCGCCGCTCCGGCACCTCTGTAAAAAATAACAAAATAAACAGCGGGGAATTTAAACTAGCGGGGAATTTAACAGCGGCCGCCCCTCACCAGTGACAGCACCGGCACCTAAAAAATGAGCACTGCAACACTGCTTATGAATTGCTCGGTGCACCCTTCACTGAGCATGCAAATCTCCTCACACCATAGAAGGAGGCCATTCAGCCCATTGCAGCTGTGCCAGCCGGAGACAATCCCATTCCCCCACTGATTCTCCCACATTCCCATCATCCCAACCCAGATTCTGCCACATATCATGAGATTTACATTGGGTCAATGAACCTCCCAACCAGCGCGTTGTCAAGATTTGGGAGGAAACTGGATCAGCTGAAGGAGGAGGTGAGGGCTACAATCATATTGAACGGTGGGGCAAGTTTGAGGGGCAGACTGGCTCACTCCTGTGCCTATTCTCATATGTTCTAATGTTGAAACCCACACAGTCACAGATCCTGCAAACTCCACGCAGTCAGCTACGGAGGTCAAGATCGAACCCGGGTTGTCAGAACTGCAAGGTCACAGCGCCAGTAACCGTGTCACCGTGCCAACAGTACAATGTATGCAGAGACTTTTTGCCCCAGCAATCATTTTCACTGGCATCTATTTGGAATATGAACAACAATCACAGGGGCAGATTTAACCATATTTAAATTGGCACTCCTGTTTAATTTATCTTTCCCCTGAATTGCCAAGTACTCTTCTTTTGGAAGGAGGCTCCCTTCCATTAATGGATTTTTAATTTCTGCTGAATACATAAAGATTGTGTTTGCTTTGCACACTGAAACGGATCAGCAGTTGACACTGCCCACCTCCACCAAGGCCAGAATCCCTCGACTCAGAGTGTTGGGATTGGCAGACAACACAGTTGAATTTCACAGCTGCATGCAAGAGAAAAAATGGATTTCCACAAAAATAACAGTTTGGAGTCGTTTTCATTATTGAGGCAATTCAGCCATCGCTGTGACCCACAAAGGCACCTTGCCATTGGGTCCCTGCCAGTCTTCAACTTTGGCTGAAGGAGAGAAGAAAAGGATGATCCAAGGCAGTTCCTCTGTGTCAACTGGACATTGATACCCATGTAGGAATGAGTACATGACGGACTCGAGTAATGGACGCTCAGTCTTTACCGATGTCCACAAGTTGATTTTGTCCTGAAGTCAACAAATGTACAAATATCACTCCCATGCCACCTCAGGGTTAGAACATTGAAAAGTACAGCAGCAGAACAGGCCTTGTTCTCTTACCTCCAGCTCCCTCCCCTCTACTTTCAGTCTGAAGAAGGCTCCCGACCTAAACATCACACTTCGTGTTTCTCCAGCACTCTATGTCTATATGCTGCCTGACCCACTGAGTTACTCCAGCACTTTGCATCCTTTACACAAACACGCCCTTCGATCCACAATCTCAGTGGATAGCATGCAAAACAAAGCTCTTCACTCTGCCACAGTACACGTGACAATAATAAATCTAAACCTAACATGATGCCGAGTTAAACCAATTCCTTTACCAGCACATGATCCATACCCATGTGCAGATGTAACCTGTTGGTGTTTTAATGAACTGTGTCAAAAAGCACGTAAGACTGTGTAAGAACAACTTCCTAAAGTGGCGACAGAGAGAGGGGGGACAAAAAGGTTGATGAGGGCAGAGCTGTAGACGTTTTCTGTATGGATTTCAGCAAGGCATTTGACAAAGGTTCTGCTTGGTAGGCTGCTCTGGAAACATAGTATCCAGGGAGAACCAGTCAACTGGATAGAAAATTGGCTGAATGGAAGGAAACAGAGGGTGATGGTGGAATGTTGCTTTTCAGACTGGAGGCCTGTGACTAATGGAGTGCCTCAGGGATCCGTTGAAATGAAGACACTGCGGTTTGTGGTTCATTTCAACAATTTGGATGAGAATGTGCAAGGAGTGAAGTTTGCAGATGACATCCGAAAGTGGATGGTATTGGAGTTAGCAAAGATGATCAGTTGGGCAAGTGGGAAGAGGAATGGTTAATGGAGTTTAATGCAGATAATTGTGAGGTGTTGCATTTTGGGAAGTCTAACCAGGGCAGGACCTTCACAGTCCATAGCAGGGCTCTGGGGAGCGTTGTCGAGCAGAGGGATCCAGGACTGCAGGTAGAGTTCCTTGAAGGTGGCATCACAAGTAGATAAGGTTGGTACATTGGAGTTTTGAGTGTAATATTAGGGTTGGTATGTAGGGGTGTCCATACCTGTTCATAATTCGGGCGGGGGAGGGGGCAAAGCAAATGAGGAAAGAGGCAGCAGCAGTAGAACAATTGGCTGAAACTGAATCCAGTCTGCAGGGTCTGAAGGAGGATCTTGACCCGAAACGTCACCCATTCCTTCTCCCCAGAGATGCTGCCTGGCCCGCTGAGTTACACCAGCATTTTGTGTCTACCTTCGGTTTAAACCAGCAGCTGCAGATCCTTCCTACACATTTCGTCTGCAGAGTGTGACGTACATGTACCACATATGTACCACAGATGCCCGATGCACGTTTCAGCAGCTCCTTGTCCTATGTTGCTCGGGTACAAAGTAAGGAACCCGCATCCCCTCACATACACAACAGGATGAAGAGCAGAGTGGAAGAGAAGCTGGGGGGGGAAGGCTGATGTCGACTAGCGCCGGTGCACAATTCACACGCCGAGTCTGGAAGCTCGGGATGCGAGTGGTTAATTTGAGGAAGGATATTCTTGCTATTGAGGGCGTGCAGTGTAGGTTTACTAGGTTAATTCCCGGAATGGGGGGACTATCATATGTTGAAAGACTGGAGCAACTAGGCTTGTATACACTGGAATTTAGAAGGATGAGAGGAGATCTTATCGAAACGTATAAGATTATTAAGGGGTTGGACACGTTAGAGGCAGGAAACATGTTCCCAATGTTGGGGGAGTCCAGAACAAGGGGCCACAGTTTAAGAATAAGGGGTAGGCCATTTAGAACTGAGATGAGGAAAAACTTTTTCAGTCAGAGAGTTGTGAGTCTGTGGAATTCTCTGCCTCAGAAGGCAGTGGAGGCCAATTCTCTGAATGCATTCAAGAGAGAGCTAGATAGAGCTCTTAAGGATAGCAGAGTCAGGGGGTATGGGGAGAAGGCAGGAATGGGGTACTGATTGAGAATGATCAGCCATGATCACATTGAATGGCGGGGCTGGCTCGAAGGGCCGAAGGGCCGAATGGCCTCCTCCTGCACCTATTGTCTATAACCCGCTTGCAAAACACTTTCATGGGTTTGGCGCAGCGGTCGAGTTGCTGCCATCCAGCGCCAGACACCCGGGTTCCATCCTGAGACTGCATAGGGTTCTCTCCAGAATCTCTGGTTTCATCCCACATTCCAAAGGTTTGTAGGTTAATCTGTCAGGTTAAAAACTGTAAATTGGCCCTGGTGTGTGGGATAGGAGGGGGGTCGGTGGGACGAAGGGCCTATTTCCGCTCTGCATCTCTAAAACTGAACTCTGGATGTTGCCTGGCTTTGCTTTGCTTTGCAGCCACTAAAGGGCAGGGGCGAACCAGAAGAGAAACAGCGGCATGGAGCAGAATCTGTGTGGGGGTGGATCCAGGGCCGTTTTTACAGCATTATGGACCCCCAGGCAAAGCAGTGTACTGGGGCCCCTACCGTTACTCTCCCCCACCCCCCTTTCCCTACCAGCCCCCCCTGTCGTGCCGGCGAAAAGCACTTTCCGAAAAGCACTTAGCGATGGACTTAGGGTGCTACATTGTTGCGAAAAGCACTTACAGATCGCTGTGAGAAACACTGGGACCGAAAATGTTGCGAAAAAAGCACTTATTGAACCTACATTTTTAAAGTAGTATTTATTTATTGCAAGCCACTTAACATACACAGATCAGCATGGGGCCCCTATGCTCGTGGGGCCCTGGGCAAGTGCCCATCAGGCCCATGCGTTAAGACGGCCCTGGGTGGATCACAATGCTGAGCTGAGCTGTTCTGAGAGCCACCACCAACGGGTAAAGACTCCAGTTAAACCATTAATAAAAGCTGCAGCAATAAACTCGTGGTGAAAATCAGCCAGCACAAAGTAGTGCACGGACAGGGAGCGACACTTTCTCACTGAGGGGGGGGGGGGGAGGTTTTTAACGCCAATGGGAAATAAAAGCTGCTTTGTCGAGTGCAGCTCGGCGGCACAAAGGTCAGTGGATCAGAAGATATGGAGCTCCAGGGTTTGCACCCAGGAATCCCAGGTCGGGTGAGATTATCAGCCGGGACCTGGTCTCAGTGAACAACCTGCCTCGCTCGACGCGGCAACGTCACGCCTTCTTACACCGTGAGCTGTGACACAAACCCATCTGTGGGTGGATCTGTGAGCACATTCAATCACAGCTATTGATAAAGGGGCTCACGATGGATCTTAGGTGCTATATATAGTGATATCTACTGGGACGGGGACGGGGTCAGAGGGCTACAGAAGAACTCTGT
Source organism: Rhinoraja longicauda (assembly GCF_053455715.1). Lineage (NCBI taxonomy): Eukaryota > Metazoa > Chordata > Chondrichthyes > Rajiformes > Arhynchobatidae > Rhinoraja > Rhinoraja longicauda. Next base: position 39,999,686 of record NC_135963.1, on the reverse strand, counting down.
TCAATGCAAGGTATGGTTCTGATGACGGTTCGTTGACAGAATGTAACGGCGTGGGTGATGGAGCCACGCATCGCTGTTATTACGCAGCACACCCAATCCCTGAAGTATGTCAAGTTGAACAACAAAATAGCACACAGAACATAGGCACGGGAACACGCCCTTCAGCCCACAATGTCTGTGCTGGATATGATGTCACGATATGTAGGAAAGAGCTGCAGATGCTGGTTTACATACAAAATGCTGGAGTAACTCCTCGGGTCAGGCAGCATATCTGGAGATGCTTTTCTTTTTTTCCTTCCGTTCCTTTTATCCGGAGATGCTGCCCGATCCGCTGATTTACTCCAGCATTTTGTGTCTACCATGCTGCCAAAATAAACGGACTGTTTATCTAATCTGACTGCACATAATCCATGCCCTGCATGTCCATGTGCCTGTCTGAAAGCCTCAAACTGAAAGATACGTATTATTGCCTAAGTATTCAAGATGATGAATCGATGGTTCTGTACTATACAACTCTATCACTCGATCAAAGAAGGAAATATCCAAATATTAGAAGTGCTCACGCAAGTATAGAGTGTAAAAGTCACAAGAAGAAAATATGCATTTGTGCAGGAAATAGCCATTTATCTTGGCCCAGCAAAAGAAGCAATTGGATTGCAACGAGATAATGGAGAGAGGTAATCAAGCTGGAAGGCAAGGAAACCTCAAAGGTATGCAGATACTTTGTTCCGGTTATTTGTATCCTGCACACTCCCTTATCAATAGCCCACATAACCTTCACTCACCAATGCTCAGCAGTGAGGTTCCATTTTCAAATACTACCCCCATCCCACCCCTGATTCTTGTCATTTCTCACCCTAATCTTAGATGCGTCTTCAAAATCTAGCTCATCTTTCTATCCAAACTCAGGCTTGTTGTCCAACCCAATTCTCGGTGAAACACTTTATGAAGTTGTAATGCTTTATATGACTGCAGGTTTGAATGCCAATTGCATTATTTCCTTGACAAAGCAAATGGCAAATTCAGCTGGCACCGTAGGGATAGCATTGCTTTAACAAAAGATGTACAATATATTTTATTATCTCGCTTCAGCCTGTGACATGCAAATTGGTGCTTCCGACTCAGTTTGGAGGTAAACTTTTAAAGGCCGAGACGGACGAGAACTATTCTAACAATATGTTGGAGGAGCTGCCAGCTTATTAGTTTGTGAGCTTACTAGGGTTTCCAACTTCTCTGATTTCATGACGGTTTCTGTGTATCAGATTTTACTTCACTGAGGTGTTGGGGGAGGATTTGGCCCAAGCCCAGAGAGAGAATGGCAAAAGAAAGAACTAATTTGTATTTCCTGGTATTTTTCACCACCTTGTGATAGCTGAAGGCTATTTACAACAAAAGCAAATGAAGTTGCTGTAGTTGATGTTACAGAGGTGATGTGACAGACAGTTGGTTCTTCGCTCTTTACATATCGGCTCACAAGCCACATTGTTTTATTTATGCATTGAATAGGTGATAAATATTGGCCACAATACTAGAAAGAGCTCCACGCCTTCTTTAAATGGGGCCACAAGAACCCTTTGCATCCATCCTCACAGGACCAGAGACCCAGGTTCAATCCTGACCTCAGATGCTGTCTGTGTGGAGTTTGCACATTCTCACTATGACTGCCAAGGTTTGTAGGTTAATTGTCCTCTGTAAATTGGCCCTAGTGTGTCGAAGGTGGATGTGAAATTGGTATAACTTTGAACTAGTGTGAATGGGTGATCGATGGTTGGCGTGGTCATTGAAATGGTCTGTTTCTGTGCTGTATCTCTAAAGTCTCTGTTCATTGCCATTGAAGGACACTTCCTCGAAGGGTTGGCCGGCAACAGCCTGGATCCTGCCCTCAAGCCCGTGACATGAGATTTGAAACCCCTGATTCAGAAGCAAGAGCATTAGCCAGCAGAAAGTGTAATGATGGGCTGCAGTTAAGTGAAAGACAGGAGAGCTCACGATCATACTGACAATTCAGTGAGTGAAGGTATCACAAAATGCTGGAGTAACTCAGCAGGTCAGGCAGCATCTAGGAGAGGGAATGGGTGACATTTCGGGGCGAGACCCTTCTTCAGACTGATGCATCTGCAGTTATTTTCCTAGACAGTGAGTGACATCTTTTGATGTCCACTTACTGCCCCAGTTCCCTTGCAGATGCATGGATGGAGGCGTGAGTGCCCTTAAGTGACTCAGCCTCCAATTTTCATTCTTCTGCCTCCATCTTCACATTATTCCCTTTATCATAAATCTGTACACTATGGACGGCTCGATTGTAATCATGTATTGTCTTTCTGCTGACTGGTTAGCATGCAACAAAATCCTTTCACTGTACCGCTCGGTACAGGTGACAATAAACTAAAATCAATTTCAACTCAAACCTGAACTTTGTGCTTCACGCCACAAACCTGATGGAAAACTAGGCAATTGCTGACAAACTATTTGAGAGTAAAAAGACATCACGCCTCTGCTTAGTTTTGATCTCAACCAATCTCAATGCTTACTGAGGAATGGTCCTGACCCGAAATGACGTCTATCCATGTCCTCCAGAGATGTTGCCTGACCTGTCCCGTTACACTCCATCACTGCGGTGTTTTTGTAAACCAGCATCTGCAGTTCCTTGTGTCTCATTGCTGCTCAGCTTGATAAAGATCACTGGCTAGAAAAGTGACTAATTTAGACTTGTATTGAAAAGTACAGGAAGCTGCTTCAGAGAAAATGTTAGGATCAGGGACATCATTATTGGAAGAGTTTTGCTGCCACAGAGAATAGTCAATAGTGCTTTATTTGTCACTTATACAACTGCACAGTGAAATTCCTTTTGCATATATTACACATGCAGGGAGGTGCCATTATTGGCTCCATTATTCAAAGTCCGGTCGGACGCACGCTCGTTCTACTGGAGCAGTTCCTTTGTCCGGCCATCTGCGTGTCCCGGGGGTGCTTCCTGCAATCTACCTTGAAGGCGATGGAGCCATTACCCTGGTTCACCCTCCTACCAGCCCACTCCTAGCATCCAACAAACCTTCAAGCAGGTTCCCGGTTCCAAAGGTTTCTGTCCAGAGCGTCTTGTGAACATCTCTGGTGTCTACCAGAGATGTATGTAGAGCAGTACCATGAGAAAAGTTAGTATGTGCATTTAAACACGAAAACTGTATCAGGAGTAGGCCAATCAGCCCAGCAAGCCTGCCCCGCCACTCAATATGATCACGGCTGATCTACCCCAGGGCTTGTGCATGCCTTGATCCATACAAGCCAGCATGTATTTGCTAACTTTCCACCACTGCTAAACCACAAACTAATCCCGCTAAATAAGCATTGTCCAGATCCTTCCATGAGCACTTGGCTTCCCCTTTCCTCCTTGGCAACACTTAATGGGATCAAATGTCCATGTTTCCGGCATTTTGCCTCAGTGAAAGAAAGCGATGGGCTTAGTGCAGAAGCTCAATTCATCGGCTCAAGGTGTTAATCTGTTTACTCCACTTGCAGAGAGAAAGAGTTAATCACAGACCGACATCCTCCCCCCTGACCATCATTCCTGACTTTGCTTTCCATAAGAATAGATAAAGGATTTAGTTTGCATTATTTGAGGTTGGAAGGGAAAGAGTGGTGCAGTGGGAGGCTCAACTGCTGTGCACATTATCGATTCAGAAGCCTCTGATTATCTGCTCTCCTCTTCCCAACAACTTCCTCTGCTTCTCATGCAAATAATGCTCGCTTTGAAACTTTCCATTTGGAATGTCTACCTCGAAAGTCTTTTAAACTTTTAAGTCATTGTCCCTTATTGTGAACAGTTGGAAAATAAGATTGGTTGAAAAGTTATTTGGATGAAATGCTCAATGATTCTCCTTTTGTCCGCTCAGTGTTATTTAAAATCTCTCCATGCCACTTTAAGGAAGAGACGTGGAATTTTCGCCACAATTCATCCCTACATGACCAAACAATTTAGCTGGATGGCACGGCTGGTAGGGCCACTGCCTCAGAGCTTTGCTAATCCAGGTCCAATCCTGACCTCGGGTTCTATCTGTGTGGAGTTTGCAGGTTATCCCTGTGACCACGTGGGTTCCCACCACCTGCTCCGTTTTCCTCTCCTACTCCAACGATGTGCAGGTTGTTAGATTAATTGGCTGATTGTAAATTGCCCCTATGCGTGGGTAAGTAGGAGATTCCAAGGGAAGAATAAAGAGGGATTATTGTAAATGGGGACTTGAATAGGTGATTTATCTCTTGTGTATGGAGGTACTGATACTGGTTTACACCAAAGATAGACACAAAATGCTGGAGTAACTCTGGAGAGACCCTTCCTCATGCTGCCTGTCCCGCTGTTACTCCAGCATTTTGTATCTATCTTTGATTTATCTCTTCGCTGTTTGCAAGATTTGCAAATTGGCATTGACGCTTCCGATATGCATGCAACATCACAATTTCAAAGTAGTTCGCTTTGACCGTCTAAGAACCATTGAATTAATGTAAGATTTTCTTTAACTTACAACTTAATTCCCCTGCTGCATCTATGCAAAACGGAGCAAAGCCTTCCTTGGCTGCAGTGTCTTATATTAAGGTGGAGAAGTAAAAACCAGCTGAACTGGAATAAAAACAGAAAGTGTGCAGGAAGGAACTGGGGCAGAAAATGCTGGGGTTACGTGGCAGATGGGGCAGAGGATCAAAGCTGAGGCACTGTTCCAATTGAAATGGGACAAGTGCGAATACAGGTGCTTCTCAGGTTGCAGAGAACACGAGGGGTGAAGAGAACTAAGGAAACAACCGTGACAGGATGCAGACTTGGGTTGTCTAGGTGACACAATAGGAACTTGCTCTCTCTTCCCACAGAGATTCATCCATCCCACCCTCTTGATCATAATTTGAAGATGTTATAATTAGATGTAATAACAAGGCACTATCTGTCGTCATTAGCACCAGGTATCCAGTGACAAATTACATCACCTTGGTTGTAATTACAGACCAAGACTGATTCAGGAGACTACATCTGGTGCATGACAGAGAATGCACCACTGACGGCAAAATTAACTCCCAGACAACAACATCATGGTGGTGCAGCGGTAGATTTGCTGCCTTACAGCGCCAGAGATCCAAGATCGATCTTGACTATGGGTGCTGTCTGTACAGAGTTTGTACGTTCTCCCCGTGATCTGCGTAGGTTTTCCCTGGGTGCTCCAGTTTCCACACACACTGTAAAGACGTGCAGGTTTGTAGGTTAATTGGCTTCAGTAAAATTGTAAATTGTTCCTAGTGTGTGGGATCACTGGTCATCGCGGACTCTGGGCTGAAGGTCCTGTTTCCGCATTGTGTCTCTAAACTAAACTAATCTAAAATCTCTTCAACATTTTTCAATGGTACTTTATTGTCACAAAGTATTACAATGTATAAGCACAATCTTAGTTAAGTACAAGTGTATAGGAAATACACTGAAACAGTATACAAGAATCACCATGTCTTGGTGTTGATTTTCAAGATTCATGTCTGTAAGTTATTAAGTGTAGAGGCTTAACCATAAAGGCCTGTTGTCCTGGCAGCGTTGTAGGGTCGGGCTGGCCTAGCAAAGTTGTTGGGATCCTCTCCTGCTGCTCTACCGCTCCATGCCTCTGCAGGCCGCTTCTGACCCATGCGCTCAGCCTCCTGGAGCAGTGACCGATCCAATCGAGCCCCAGGCTGCTGCAGGGCCTCCAGCGGCCCACTCTGCAGACTTCTCGATCTGGACACATCAACCCGCAAATTGTCATCCCTCTCCTCACCTGGCCACCGTTCAGTCTTCGTGCCCCGGGGACGTCTTCGACAACCGACCTCATAAGTAAGACCCCCACGGGCACCTTCCTTCCCCTGCATCCGCCACCACCTCCATCGTGAATCTTAACATTCGCGGTTGACCAGCTTCAGAGACACTGCACCAGCCACATCCATACATGGCACATTTTCCAATCAATGTTCTTTGCACGTAAATGCCTTGACATCTCTGGAAATGCTCCCCCTGAATGGAACACTTTGCTTTCTGCTGAACGTCATAAGGTTATAAGTCATAAGTGATAGGAGCAAAATTAGGCCATTCGGCCCATCAAGTCCACTCCACCATTCAATCATGGCTGATCCATCTCTCCCACCCAACCCTATTCTCCAGCCTTCTCCCCATAACCCCCGGCACCATTTGTTAAGTGTCTCCATTAAGGAGTCCGATTTCCAGTCAAAAAGGAAGTACTTAACTGGTTTAATTTGATTTAATGAAGTGTAGCAGACTGGGCTAGATGTGAAGATGGAAGACACTGTTTATCAACAAATAAGTCTATTTATAGACACTGTTTAATTTTAAAAAAGATGAGGCACTGACTATTTCAGCATCTTTGCTCATCTGTCAAAAAGGTTTTGACATGCGTTACTTAAAATGAAAGCTTCAGGAATTACTGCTCTCACTGCACTGCTGATACTTGGTGAGTAGGTTTCTGCCCCACAGCCTCATGAGTCACTGTTGCTTTAAGACGCATGTGCAGTTACCTGAAAACCAGTCATGTCCTATGTGGCTGCCTAATATCCAAGCCTGACCCCTACTTATCCTGGAATGCTGGACTGTAAAGCAAATCACAGGAGTATTTGTCAACATATTTCCGAGATCTTCCTCAATGGTTCAATGGCACTTTATTGTCACAGTGACATTTTTTAACATGTACAGTTCAGTGACAATCTTACTGTACATTAATCACATTCAACCAAGTGTAAGAGTGGAAGATAATCGGCCAAACTGGAGTCAGTACAGAAGAGTTTCCACATTTTAGGCACCATCTTGTACCCTTCAGGTCCAAAATGTTAAAAAAAATATTTGAGTCTCAACTTGGCTATAAAGGCTTGTTGTCCTGGTGGTAGCATTGGGTCAGAGTTGCAGGGATCAGCTTGGGTCAGACAATGTGCCTCTTCAGCTGCTCCACCGCTTTGTGCCGCTGCAGGACAGCTAAAGACCATCTTCAAAATCACATGCGGCAGGGCCGTGTGTCTCAGGACCAACTCCAGGACAAAGTAGCAAATGCCTCGTGTCAGCTGCCTTAGACCACTTCTTAAGTCTCTTGAGCGGGGATGCAGTATTAAATAAATTGTCATCTGGGGCCCAGATGTTGGCCTATTCATCCTGACGCACTGGGCCACGATTAATGTTCAACTCTCCAACACCATAAAGCTGGTTTTCTAGACCAATGTTGGCATGCGAACAGGTGGGCCCGTGGATGCATCACGTGGATGCATTGACCTTCCCTTCCATTTCACTCTCTTCCCCACCTGACTCATGCTGCGCAAGGTGGCAGCAACTGATGCTGTTACCTGACTGCACAAAGAGACCATTGACACAAGCCTAGAAACAGGGTCTCCCATTCTCTGCTATCCCTGATCCTTCCCCACCCCCTCCCCCCGCCCCTTCTCCTACCCCAGCAGTAGAGACAGGGGGAACCTGGCCTGACTGAAGAGCGCACAGGATGGCTCCTTATTACCCTAGGTATGGACAACCTGCCCCCAGGGTAAACAATCTAGCTGTTTGGGAGGGAGACTTTCAGTGCCTTGCAAGCATTCCACAAAGTTTGAAAGTGGCTACGTTATGGCAACAAGGTAGTGATGTCAGCATATTGTACAGGTGTATTTGCCACATTCCAGCAGAAGACCTAGTTGGAAGGTACTTCAGGAGATCACAGATCAACCCGCCGATCAGCGCAGAAGTCCCAATGAGGTCGAGATCAGCCAACTCACCCAGCCTAGGTGCCACATTTACAGGGGGAGTTCTGGGGGGATTTGAAGTGAATTTTGTCTGGTTTAAAGGAGGTGCCGGGCTACCAGTTGCCAGAAAATCGGTGGTGGATCGGTACCAGGAGTCACAGCTTTACGGTGAAAGGGGCAAAGTTCAACGGAGATGTGTGGGGCAAGTTTTTTTTTCCACACACACACACAGGGTGGTGAGTGCATGGAACATGCTCCCAGGGATGGTGATTGAGGCAGATACCTTAGTGGCACTTAAAAGACTATTTGATATGCATATGGATCTGCAGGGAATGGAGTGATATGGATTAGGTTCAGGTAGATAAGTGATGGACTTGGCATCATGTTCGGCACAGACCTGGTGGGCCGAAGGGCCTGTTCATTTGCTGTACTGTGCTAAATTCTTTCAGATGTGATGAAACAAAATTATGACATTTTGAGAGAAGACGTTCTTGAAGATCAGCTTGGCTTTTAACCTGATACTATATAGTTTCGTTTCGAGATACAGTGTGGATACAGGCCCTTCGGCCCACTGAGTCCACACTGACCAGCGATCATCCGTACACTAATTCTATCCTACGCACGAGGGACAAAATTTACAGAAGCCAATTAACTTACAAACCTGCAAGCCTTTGGAATGTGGGCGGAAACCAGAATACCCGGAGAACAACCTCAGGGTCACAGGGAGAACGTGCAAACTCCATACAGAACAGCACCCGTAGCCAGGATTAAACCCTAGTTTCTGGTGCTGTAAGGCAGCAACTCTACCTCTACGCCACCCAACTTCCTCCTATCAGGATGCATCACAACTTGGCTTGGCAACTGCCCAGAACCACAACTACGCTTCCTAGAAATGCAGAGAGTTGTGGCTGCAGCCCAGTCTAAACCAACCTCCCCCGCATTGACTCCATCTACACCTCATGCTGCCTCAGGGAAGCAGCCACCGTAATCAAGGACCACTCACACCCTGGTCATCCCCTCCTCCCCTATCCTGCAAGGCCAGAAGATGCAAAAGCTTGGAAGTGCATACCACCAGCTTCTTCCCTGCTGTCATCAGACTACTAAACAGATCACTCATAAACTAAGGGTGTAGCCCCAATTACCCAGCCTATTTATTGCTGTCCTTGCACTTATTTTATCTGCATTTTCTCTGGAAATGTAGCACTGTAATGTTGCAGCACCACATTCCGCACACTGGTTAGTTTTCCCTTTACACTACCTTTTGCAGTTCAGTTTAGAGATACAGCACAGAAACAGGGCCTTCAGCCCAGAGTCCACGCCGTCCAGCGATTCCCATACACTTAATACTTTCCTGCATACTAGGGACAATTTACATTTTTGACCGAAGCCAATTAACGTACAAACCTGTATGACTTGGAGTGTGGGAAGAAATCAGAGCATCCAGAGAGAATCCATGGGGTCACAGGGAGAACGTGCAAACTCTGTACAGACAGAACATGGAGTCGGGATCGAACCCGAGTCTCTGGCGCTGTAAGTCAGCAACTCTACCACTGCGCTACTTTGCCACCCAATAATTGCTCTTAAACTAAGGGTGTAGCCCCAACTACCCAGCATATTCGCACTGGCCTGATTGCACTGTGTCTCTAAAGAGGAGTCTAATCTGTTTTTTATAGACAGCCTCCGGAGCATTGCACACATATTGCTGCAGCCCAGACAGCAGTCACATGAGCAGCACCCTGAAAGGAGCAATCGCTATTTACAACCAGGCAGCTTCCCCTTTTAAGTCCTAGCCTGAACTGACATATTCATACGTTTCGCAAATTTAACTGAATGATGAGTCACTGCCCTCTCTGTGGATTTCCCACATTACTGGTGTTACCGGTATAGGAGCCATGGACTCAAGACCCTCGGTCTATCTTTGGTCGGATTTTACTGGACTTTATTTTGCACAAAACGCTATTCCCTTTATCATGTATCTGCACACTGTGGATGGCTCAACTGTAATCATGTCTTGTCTTTCCGCTGACACACAAAAGCTTTTCCCTGCACCTCGGTACACGTGACAATAAACTAATCTCAAACTTCATTGAAATCAGGGATCGTTGAATCATTAACTAGCTGCGGCCTGGTTTATCCATTCCCAAACGTGACCAAATCATCTCCTTCTGCACAAAGCACATTGGCTAAAGCTGGTAAATTTCCCAACACTCCCTCCAATATCCGAAGGTTTTCATTCTCAATGGTTGCTCCCATGGGAATGTTATCCTGACTGCTGGCAACGACAGATCCATCACAGCATCTCATCCATTGCTGCTCGGAGTATGTTGGGTGGTGTTGTAACCCCAGACAATAGCTTGGTACACAAGTACCAACCTGTGTGGGTGTTAACAAACACATGGCGCCGAGTCTCTTCACCATCAATGAGCTGGGTGTGGGTAACCATCAGATCCACTTTGGGCAAGACCGTTGTGGCTGCCAGCTCAGTGCTCAGACCCAGGAGATGTATCATCATATCATATCATATATATACAGCGCGGAAACAGGCCTTTTCGGCCCACCAAGTCCGCGCCGCCCAGCGATCCCCGCACATTAACACTATCCTACACCCACTAGGGACAATTTTTACATCTACCCAGTCAATTAACCTACATACCTGTACGTCTTTGGAGTACTGCTCCACATCTCCTGCTCCGCTATGCGTACCAGTTCATCTCCAGGGAGTTGGATGCTTATGGTCTTGCATGACGTTTGGTAGCATCACAATGAGCATCGCCCAGTCACACTGAGCCGCCTTCAGCAATAGCTGATATTTGTTTCCTTCTTCGTCCACCTGACCTTTCAGCACCATGGGGCACTGTCCTGGATTTACCCAAGATTGGCTTGGCTATTGATTGATATGATTATCAGTTTTGAGCCCATCGATGCCTGTGTACAAATCTGTAAAAGTTCCTTCTTACTACAGAGGCTTTAGTTTAGTTTAGTTTACAGATATAGCATGGCCCTTCAGCTACTGAGTCTGCCCCGACCAACAATCACCCAGTTTCACATCCTACACACTAGGGTCAATTTACAGAAGCCAATTAACCTACAAATCTGCTCATCTTTGGAAATTGGGAGCAAACCGGAGCAAACCCACACAGCTCCATGCAGGCAGCACCCATCGTCAGGATTGAACCTGGGAGTGTAAGGCAGCAACTCTACTGCGGCACCACCGTGCCACCCTTACATAAATATCCTGGTGTTCTATTCACAGAGTACAGTTTTCCCCTCCAACAACACTGCTCCAGGACTGGGTCAGTAATCACTACCTTATTTTAGAACATGGAACATAGAACATTACAACGCGTGAACAGCCCTTCGGTCCTCAATGTTGATGCCAAACACGATGCTACGGAACACAGCTACCAGCCTTGGAGGACATCTACAACACACGATGCCTCAGAAAAGCCACCAGCATTCACAAAGACTCCTCACACCCCTGCAACAGTCTGTTCGAACTTCTACCATCGGGCAGACGCTACAAGGCCTTCTACGCCCGCACCTCCAGACTCAGGAACAGCTTCATCCCCAGGGCCATAGCTGCTATGAACCAGTCCTGCTGAGCCGGATGGTCACATCGCACAGTGAACCGGCACAGACCTACTTGAACTTTACACTGTTTTAAACTGTTTCTAATTTGTTTCACTGGGTTGTATAAATTTATACTGATTAGATAATTAATTTATTGCATCGTATGGGAGGCGCATTCCCAATCTCGTTGTACCCCTGTACAATGACAATAAAGATATATTGTATTGTATTGTATATCCTCTGCCTGCGTGTGATCCATATCCCTTCATTCCCTGCACACCATGCACCTATCTAATAGCCTATTCAATAACAGTCAGATCAGCCTCCACCACCACCCCTGGCAGCGCGTTCCTGGTACCCACCATTCTCCGCAAAAAAAACTTGCCTTGCACATCCCCTTTAAACTTTGCCCCTTTCACCATAAAAGTATGCCTTCTAGTCTTTGACATCTCCTTCCTGGGAGAAAGATTCTGACTGTCCACCCTATCTGTCCCTCGTACAATTTTCTACACTTCTATCAGGTCTCTCCTCAACCTCCAACATTCCAGAGGCAAGTCCAAGTTTGTCCAGCCTCCCGTTACAGCTAACAACCTTTTCTTCAACCTCTCCAAAGCCCACACATCCTTCCTGTACTGGCGCACCCAGAACTGCTCATAATACTCCAACTATGGTCTAATCAAAGTCCTATAAAGCTGCCAAATGTCTTCCTAACTCTTATACACAATGCCCCGCCCAATAAAGGCAAGCATGCCTTCTTTACCATTCTATCTACGTGGTGCCACTTTCATGGATCTATTGAATCCCGAGATCCCTCTGTACCTTCGTGCTGTTAAGGGTCTTGCCATTAAATCTATACTTTCCCTTTGCACATTGGATGGGTGGAAGCGTCTTCACAGGTGAAGCGACAAGCTTTTACCAGCTCGGTAAAAATTGTAAATTGTCCCTAGTGTGTAGGATGGTGTTAACATACGGGGATTGCTGGTGGGCTGAACTAAACTAAATTAAAAAACAGTCAAAGGGAAGCTGGTGGGCATGTATGAGAGAGAATATGCGACAAGGTTACTGGGAAACATAAAACAGGGAATGGGGCCATTGGGAATGCTGTGCGGATGGCTGGCATGGACCCAGTGGGCTAAACGACTCCCCATCAGCGTTGTAATAAGTCAACCTGGGCAGCCCAATGTACACGGCCACCCACTCTAGTCCGCTGATACGCCAGATCTCCCCCCACCACGACCCCCACTGTTGATTGTTGAGAGACCCTGGCTCAGTCAGAATGCGTCTGGTGAGATATTGATGGTCTCATTTACACCGCCTCTGTCACACGACCCAACGCAACATGGGAAATTAAAAGTAACTCACAGAACGCGCATTCTGTCTGTTGCCAGCTAAATGTAACGTGGGGATGTCGGAATTGTTACTAGGGTCTATAAAAAGGAAAACTGATTATCATTCTGTAATAACAGCCCGCAACAACCAGCCAATAACATACACATATTGCTCCCAAAAGCGCAGCCCAGCAGAGAAGCTGGTCCTTTTCTTGTTCAGCTTTCATCTTTAAAACACAGACGATTATGAAAGGGGTTGGCAGCAAAACAGCTTCCAAGCGAAATATAGTGGGTTTTATCTTAATCTTCCTGAACCCACTCAAAATGAACTAACACAAAGGAGCCTTTCAATCAAAGCCAGTGCCATGCAGCAGATCTCTTTTGTTACAGTTACTACCTGTTTCTACGGCGATGGATTTCCATGCTTCAACTATGAAAGTTGAGGCATTGCCTTTGACCTCCTAAGACCCCATTTGTAGGCCGCTGAGTGCCCAGTAAAAGAGTCGGAGAAGGTAATAAGTGAGAATCATTGTTTTCAGGCATGTTTCGCCAACCTGCCGATCCTTGCAGGGATGGGGAGCAGACAGGGCTTTCCATGTTATGTTTACTTTGTCCTTGTGGGGAAGGGAGGGGTTGAGCAAGTAGACATAAAATAAGCAGACAGCACTCTCCACATTACAGTAGGTTTATTTTATCCATGTGGGGAAGTGGGCAGAGTTTGGGGGGGGGGTAGAGAATGGAGGGGTTGAGCAGGTAGACATAAAATGGAAGGTGGGGGGGTTGCAAATCTCTAAGGTGCTCCAGAGGCATCAGTGGATGAAAAAGGAATCAAAACACAGAAAGGTGCCATAACTGAGACGGCAGTGGTTTTGAAAAGAAAGTCAGCATTTTTATTTCCTTTCAAGGATGTCATCCACTCATAATCAAAATGTCCAAAGATGGAATGGCCTTTTAAGGAATGGTTCAGAGATCACCCAGTTGGGAATAGGGAGGTAATTTAATAATCCATTTGGATTCGGACAGTGGTGTTAATGGTGCCCAATTGGTTTAGTTTAGTTTATTGTCACGTGTAGCGAGATAGAGTGAAAAGCTTTTTGTTGCGTGCTAACCAGTCAGTAGAAAGACTATACAAAATTGCAGTCCAGACATCCACAGATACATGAAGAAGGGAATAATGTTCAGTGTAACACTAAGTCCAGTAAAGTCCGATTAAAGATAGTCCAAGGGTCTCCAGTGAGGTAGACAGTAGCTCAGGACTGGTCTTTAATTGTTGATAGGATGGTTTAGTAGCCAGATAAGAGCTGGGAATAAACTGTCCCTGAATCTGGAGGTGTGAGTTTTCAAACATCTGTATCTCTTGTCTTAGAGCATGCCGATCAGGAGAAAGAGGTTCCCATATAATGGACTCTCAAATGGAACACGATGAGTGTAAAGGAAATTTGCTGACTCCTGTATTAAAAATCCACCAGATATTTGCCACATACTTTAATGGAAAGCCCCATGTCTCCCAGCAGGACTGCTTTCAGTTGGTCAACATTGAAGGCGGTTCTATCCGTACTTTAACATCCAATAATCCAAACACAACGGTGATGGCCAGAATGAAGATTCATTGCTCTGATCAGAATAATTTTTAGGAACACTTAAAAATAAACTAATGCAAAGGACCAACACCTTTTCCCGTCTCTAAAAACACTTGGAGTTGCCAGGAACCTGTTTACAGTTGCTGATGGCAGATTGGAAGCTATAGTCACAAAGTGAATGACCTTTCAGTTTTCCAATTCTGATTGCATTTGGACTGAGACTGTCATCGCCGTGGTGGTTGGCATTTCAGGTCAAGACCCTTCTTCAGACTCTGCACTCAGTTTTCTCTTTTTCCACTACCTCATGTCCTGCTGTTGAGTATGATTGAGCCTGGATAACATGCAAAACAATGTTCTTCACTGTATGTCGGTGTACGTGACAATAATGAACCATCGGCCGGAAGTCAGGATCGAACTCTGGTCACTGGAGCTGTGAGGCAGTACCTCTATCAGCTGCCTCAACAGTGCCTCCACCTTTCTCTTGACTGCTACAAGATGCCCCTCGTGTGTAGGTGAAGGGTAGAATCTGGAGACAATTGATTGAAATGCAGTTAAAGTAGGATATAGGGAAATTAGAGATTGAAAAGCTTTTAGAGCCAGCATAGACTTGATGGGCTAAATGGCCTCCTTCTATGTGGTAAGGAAATGCGTATATATCTGTTTTCATGTCCCGGAGTGGCCGGGAAAGTCTGCAAGGTGTGCTGCCGCACCCTCTATTGGGAGAAGTGGACTTTTCACTCTTTCCACTGACTGAACAAGCACAATGTATCTGTACATCCTGCTCCAATTAAACCCGGAGGAAGGAGATTCCTACACATGCCTGCTCCCAGAATCTTCAGTAAAAGTGGATTGAATTGCGGATTACCCTTTTTAATTCCTAGAAACTTTTTTTTTTTTTAAAGCACTTTAAATGTATCATTTGTTAAACCTGATGAGGGTTAGGGGCAGGTTGCTTTGTGCTCAAAGACCCTCTTCCTCACTGGATCAAATGTCAGGCCTGGATACAAGCCAAGATG
Source organism: Rhinoraja longicauda (assembly GCF_053455715.1). Classification (NCBI taxonomy): domain Eukaryota; kingdom Metazoa; phylum Chordata; class Chondrichthyes; order Rajiformes; family Arhynchobatidae; genus Rhinoraja; species Rhinoraja longicauda. The sequence goes on along the minus strand of NC_135963.1, from coordinate 39,984,461 downwards.
CCAGTGTCAGGTGCATTTCAGACTAATTCTTTGATACCTAATTTCTTCCTCCATTCTTCAACGCACTGTGGTCAAAGAAACATTACAAATGTAGTCAGATCAGGGTGCCCGACCTCTTCCCCACCCCACCTCCAACTCATCGTGCATTGCCCCAAATCGCTCACCCTTCCCCCAAAAACCAGAAGACAGCATTCTTAACCCCACCCCACCCCCCCACCAAAAAAAAGTTTTTGACAAATTGGTTTCCAACAGAACAATATTTGCTTGTTTACTGATCCCCAGTTGGATCTGTGCTGTGTTGTTTGAAGAGGGACAATGGGCCCATTGTGGAGAGTGAAACGTGAAGCTTGACTTGCTCACTGAAGCTCAGCTACACGCCACAGACCTCTGAAAGATAATACGGCCCACTTAAACAAACCTGCGCGGCTCCAATGACATCGGCACTCGTTACTTTTTAATGCTCCTACTCGGCATGGCTCGGTTCTTGTGTGCCAAGTGCATTGTCTGGTGAAAGCGGGTCCTGTATCACCTGTTACACTGACCTGCAAAGAGTGGCGGGGGTGGGGAGGGGTGGGATGAAGGGGCTGCGTGCGGTGTTTTGAAACACCGCTCTGTGTAGGGCCCTGGTTATCGATACCACCGTGAAGTTCCTCGAGTTCACATGCAGTACAATTGAAAACAATGCGCGCATTGCAACAAAATGCTTTTCAATAGATTTGGTAACCGCACAGGGCTCCTGTCGACTTGTGATGACTTTGTATTGAAGATGACCTTCTATTTTGGTTCTCATCGTGAGTGAGGTTTTGCTCTCCTTCCTGGTCACTATTTCCATTCTCTCATTCCCAGCATGAATGTCATTCCCTTTATTCCGTCCTTCTCTCCCTCCCTCACTCTTTATTGAGGGCAGTTGGCTCTTGATCATTATTATAATCAGGGAATATATATTGTGGATGTCGACAGGTGTATCTATACCTGATACCCTGTCGACATTAAGGTCCCACATAGGAGATTGGTGGGCAAAATTAGAGCACATGGTATTGGAGGTAGGGTACTGACATGGATAGAAAGTTGGTTGACAGACAGAAAGCAAAGAGTGGGGATAAGTGGGTCCCTTTCAGAATGGCAGGCAGTGACTAGTGGGGTACCGCAAGGCTCGGTGTTGGGACCGCAGCTATTTACAATATACATCAATGACTTGGATGAAGGGATTAAAAGTACCATTAGCAAATTTGCCGATGATACAAAGCTAGGTGGTAGTATGAACTGTGAGGAAGATGCTATGAGGTTGCAGGGTGACTTGGACAGGTTGTGCGAGTGGGCGGATGCATGGCAAATGCAGTTTAATGTGGATAAGTGTGAGGTTATCCACTTTGGTGGTAAGAATAGGAAGGCAGATTATTATTTGAATGGTGTCAAGTTAGGAAAAGGGGACGTACAACGTGATCTGGGTGTCTTAGTGCATCAGTCACTGAAAGGAAGCATGCAGGCACAGCAGGCAGTGAAGAAAGCCAATGGAATGTTGGCCTTCATAACAAGAGGAGTTGAGTATAGGAGCAAAGAGGTCCTTCTGCAGTTGTACAGGGCCCTAGTGAGGCCGCACCTGGAGTACTGTGTGCAGTTTTGGTCTCCAAATTTGAGGAAGGATATTCTTGCTATTGAGGGCATGCAGCGTAGGTTTACTAGGTTAATTCCCGGAATGGCGGGACTGTCATATGTTGAAAGACTGGAGCGACTAGGTTTGTATACACTGGAATTTAGGATGAGAGGGGATCTTATCGAAACGTATAAGATTATTAAGGGGTTGGACATGTTAGAGGCAGGAAACATGTTCCCAATGTTGGGGGAGTCCAGAAACAGGGGCCAGAGTTTAAGAATAAGGGGTAGGCCATTTAGAACAGAGATGAGGAAAAACTTTTTTAGTCAGAGAGTTGTGAATCTGTGGAATTCTCTGCCTCAGAGGGCAGTGGAGGCCAATTCTCTGAATACATTCAAGAGAGAGCTAGATAGAGCTCTTAAGGATAGCGGAGTCAGGGGGTATGGGGAGAAAGCAGGAACGGGGTACTGATTGAGAATGATCAGCCATGATCACATTGAATGGCGGTGCTGGCTCGAAGGGCCGAATGGCCTACTCCTGCACCTATTGTCTATAATGTCAAACTGTCAATGGAAAGTTGAACATCATTTGTCACCACAGTGGAATCGCTGGCAGAGGTGATGCCTCACATCGCCAGAGACCCAGGCTCCATCCTGATCTCAGGCACTCTCTGTGTGGAGTTCGCATGTTCCCCCCAGTGCTCCAGTTTCCTTAATCATCCCAAAGACATGCAGTTTGTAGATTAGTTGCCCACTATAGATTGCCGCTAGCGTGCAGGGTGTGGATGTGAAAGTGGGATCATATAGAACTAGTGTGAACGGGGGAATCGATCGCAGGCAAGGGGTCGGTGGGCTGGAAGGCCTTTTTCCGTGCTGTATCTTTCAATCAATCATCAATAGACTTTGCATTCTGGTCCAAGACTGCTTCAATGCCTTGCTGTGTACAGTAACTGGCCTGAGTGCACGAGACGTCATTTATGTAACACACTGGTCATCACTCTCTGTGCTCATTGTAAGGTTTCACAAGTAAAAAACTATCAACCAGTGTACCATTTTCAAGTAAAGTTGTGCTGGTATATAAACAGAGTGAAATATTCAGAAACAGACGCCACCCTCAAGGGCGAAGATAGACATAAAGTTCAGACTTCTTCAGCCAGATCCCGACCCGAAATGTCACCCATCCTTTTTCTTCAGAGATGTTGCCTGGCCATTTGAGTTACTCCAGCATTTTGTATCTATATATTCAGTATAAACCAGCATCTGCAGTTCCTTTCTACACCACCCTCAGGGCTGTGGTTTTTTCCCCACATATGTCGGGACAGTGGCCTTCAGGCTTTTACAGCACCACATCTTCCAGTCTGATCTCAATATTCAAACCCGCACCATTCATCACCAGCTTTTTAACCTTATGCTTACAGTGTCATTATAACAACTTTCTGAAAAAGCAGTAGTTTTACTTTAAAAAATGCTAGAGTGACTGGAGTAGCCAGCAGATCTGGCAGCATCCCGGGAAAACAGGAAAAGGTGACGTTTCGGCTCGGGAAACAGGATCCTGACCCGTAACATCACCGATCCATGGCCTCCAGAAATGCTGCCTGACCTGCTGTGTTACTCTAGTACTTTATTTCTTATTTTGTGAACCAACATTTCCAGTTCCTTGTGTCTCCAATAGTTTGACATAGATTTTTTTAGCTTAGTTTGACTTAGCTCAATGAACATGTGCTGAGTAAATGGAAAATGGGATTTCAATGTTGTTACTATAACTCATCTGCATCGACAATAATATCCTAACAGATTCCTTCTTTACTTCTCATTCCATTCCTTCTCTCCTGAGATGCTGCCTGACCTGCTGAGTTACTCCAGCATTTTCTGAATGAATATCCTGACAGATGTCAGCTTAGTTACACAAAATGGTTTAAATACTAGAATAGATCGGGTAGATGCACAGAGTAGGGGCCCAGAGTAGGGGAATTGAGAACCAGAGGACATAGGTTTAAGGTGAGGAAAGGAAGATTTAATAGGAGCCCGAGGAGTAACTTTTTCACACAAAGGGTGGTGGGTGTATGGAACAAGCTGCCAGAGGGGTAGTTGAGGCAGGTACTATTGCAACTTTTAAGAAATATTTAGACAGGAACATGGATAGGACATGTTTAGAAAGATATGGGCCAAATGCAGGCAGGTAGGGTAGATGGAACATGTTGGTCGATGTTGGCAAGTTGGGCCGAAGGGCCTGTTTCCACGCTGCATGACTCCATGATGCCATGACCTGTTTTTGAATGACACCAACGTTGTTTAAAATCTGCATCATCTGGCCCCATATGAAGAGGTCACCCTCCAAAGTGCAGGCATCCTCAATATTCCCGTACAAACAGTGTCCTGATGCTGTCTTCATGTGTGGAGTATTGATTGTGTGTCTCAATCTATATTAATTGCCAACAGCCTGGGAATAGACCAGTTGACAAAATGCTTTGCTCAGCTAATATTTGCTTGTCATCATTCCTATAGTGACCCAGATTAGAGGCTGTGAGCAACAACAGATCCACAAATCACCAGTCTTCTTTTTGGTGCAGCCAACGTCAAGGCTCCACTGCCTAGTGTGCTTCTGCTGTTGCACATTGGGCGGCAGGATGTAGTGGAGACCCCCTCAAACGAGGGCGGGGATATCAGCCCAGGGGAGCACACGAGTGACAAGGGTGCCGGGTGTAATAATATTTCTGGGAACACTACCAAATGCGCTGCTAATTAATGTATGTTTTGTCACTGAGCATGTCAGAAGAATTTTTGCACAGGTTTTTGTTTTGCACAGATCTTGCCTTGTATAGATTTTTTATTCCGAGTAAAGTTTATTTTGATTTTTAAAGAATTACTATTGAACCATCTGATCTATAAGTTGCCCCATTCATTCATGTTCCATTTTATATTCAGTAGAAATGATATTCCAGTAGATGGGTGCATTACCCAACCAACTTGCTCATCTTCCAGTTCACATGTGGTGAACCCAACTATGGATGTAGATCCTATACACACATTATAGTCTCCTGGCTCAGTTGGTGACAGACTTATTGTTGAGCCAGTTAGTTGAAGACCAAAACCGCAACTGGTGCAGCAGTGAAGGAGAGCTGCATTGTCAGAAACAACGTACTGAGGCTCAGTTTGCTGCTGAAGATAGAGTCACAGAATAATTGAAAGATACAGCAGGGAAATAGGTATTTTGGCCCACCAGGTCCACACTGGCCATCAGCTGCCCATTTTTACACTAATGTTGCCCCATCCCATTTTATTCTGAAGAAGGGTCCTGCCCAGAAACATCATTTGTCCATGTGCTCTAGATGCTATAAGAAAATAACTGCAGATGCTGGTACAAATCGATTTATTCACAAAAAGCTGGAGTAACTCAGCAGGTCAGGCAGCATCTCGGGAGAGAAGGAATGCTCTAGATGCTGCCTGACTCACTGAGTTCCTCCAGCACTTTGTGTTTTGCTCAAGATTCCAGTCCCTTTGGTCTCCACTTTATTTTCCCCACATTCCCATCAACTGCTATCCATATTCCATCATTCATCTACACACAAGGGGGCAATTTACAGAAATAAATTAACCTAATTAGATAATCTTATCTAAGATGGCACCCAAGCCAGATGACTCGCACCGTGCTGGTCCCAGAAGTGGATCTGCAATCACGTATTACAATCACTCCACTCTCTTAAACCTCTACTCCAACAGCAGCTTTTCCTACTTTAACCATGCTCCCTTTAGCATGTATCTGTACACTGTGGATGATGATTATAATCATGTGTAGTCTTTCTGCTGACTGGTTAGTACGGAACAAAACCTTTTCACTGTACCTCAGTACACGCGACAATAAGCTAAACAAACTAACTAACTACCAACTTGCACATTTTTGACCTGTGGGAGGAAAACGGAGAACCCAGAGAAAACCCATGTGGTTGCAGTGAAAACGTGCATGCATCACACAGACACCATTCGAAGTCAGGATCAAACCCAGGTGCTGGAACTATAAGACGGCGGCACTACAGTCTAATACCCCAATAGCACAGTTTCCATGACACTTTTCCAAGAGCGCAATAATCTCCAATGCTCCTTGTTCAGATAGCAAAAATAAACATCTGGATGAACTCAGCCGGTCAAGCAGCATCTGTGGAGGCAGAACGATGGCCAACGTTTGGGTCAAGACCCTGCATCAGGACTCATTTAGATCACGTCCAGAGGTTTTACCATAAACACTTAATTGTGCGTTGATGAATGGGTTTCTCCTATTTGTTGAACTCATAAAAACAATTGTGCCTATGTGTTAGAGTTGTGCTGTCTTTCAATGGCAGCATGATCATACCCAGAACCACACGGGCTTCTGCTTAAAGGCTGAAATTGCATTAAATAATTAGTGCTTCTTACCCAATAACACACAGTAAAGGTTCCTGTTCCTCTTCGCACCTCGTATTTTTTTGACCAGTTAATTGAAACAAAATCTATTTAACCCATTGCTTTAACCTTTGCAACATTTCTCCACCGGTTTCCCTTTTAAATCACTGTGCATGGCATAATGCCCTTTAAACTTTTTTTTAAACTTCTCTGGTGAGGTGGTTCCAACACTGTGAATTGTGAAAATGTTTCTAATAATTCAACATTAAATAGCAACGGAAGCATGACGATAATCAGATTTTAAACTGCACTCTGTTCACTGCCGCTCACTCCTTGTTCATAACTTCCATGTTACAGACTGACCGACTTCTCCTGGCTCATTCCAACTGGTTGCTTAATTGCAGCATTAATGTAGAGTTTATTGGTCTTAAGGGAACATCTATAAATTCTCACACTCAAGCTGATAACATCATTATAACTACCACACACAAGCTGCTTGACTTATGCAAACAAATTGTCCACTCTATTCTCCACACAAGCTGCAAACAGCAGAAAATGGCCTGCACAGCAGATTCGTGGCGGGATTCTGTGTTCTCCACACTGCTTTTACACCCACACTGTAAACGTGGGAAGCGGTTTGCCATTGACCACCAAAAGCCCAAATGCTGACCATCTGAATGTTGTCACATGAACAGGTACTGTTGTAACAGTACTCCATCCTTTATGCACCATTAGTAAAGGCTGGAGGGTCCAGACCTGAAAGGTCACCTCTCCATGTTCTCCAGTGATGTAGCATGACCCACTGAGTTACTCCAGCACTTTATTTATTTTTTAATGTCGTAAAGTGCCTGAAAGAGGCTCCAGTCAAGAGAGAATCATGCAGCTTGTTCTGTTCCTTGTGGCAGGATCAACACAAACTTTCACCCAAAGATCTCAAAAGGCCTGAACGTTTGTTTGTTTTTAGGAAAATTTCATGTACATAATTATGCACACACCTCTGCTGCATTATGGGCAGTGGGCAGGTGTCATAGACCTGCACGGGAAGGTAGACGCTTCCCGCCCCCACGAGTCTCGGGCAGATGAGGCTCGTCAGCCTGGGAAGGCAGTCCATCTAGGAGAGGGAAAACTCTGATCTAAAACATCCACTGCCTTGTGGCCATATCCAGTCATGGAAAAAGCTCCAGGAGTAAACCTCAAGAAAATCCGGAGTCGGAGTCCCGAAGGCAGTTCGTCGTTGTCTACAACCTCGTTCTGGCAGCTCCTGTGATGGCTCTGGTGCCAAACTGTAACGGCTCTGCTGTTCCTTTGGATCGATCAGCGACATGGAGAGGGGGGACGTGCTGCATGGGCAACAGCCTGTCCTTCATATGACATCCGACCACACATCACTGCAAACCTACGCCTAATAACTCTGCTGCATTGGACAATTTCTGCTTAAAGAATCATCATTTAATAGTTGCTGAGCTGTTTCTGCAGGTGGCTGTTGTATTTTTACACATTAATCCCATTTATTCGTGTATATCTGACCAGGAGGTATTGCCCACAAAACAACATTGCTGTCTCGACTTCAGCTTAACAGTTGCCAAGGTGAAATGTCAAAGAGAAAAATCTGAGACACAGCATGGAAACAGGCCCTTCAGCCTTCTGTCCATTAAACAAGCCTTTCACGTAAACCCCATTTTTTTTTTGTTCTCACCCCCATTCCCAGCAACTCCCCTCCAAATTCAACTCCTCACTCACACACTGAGGCTAGTTAACATCAAGTTAATGTCCTATTAACCGGCACGTCTCTGGGATGTGGGAGGAAAGCAGAGCACTTGGAGGAATGTGGAGGGAAAACTGGGCACCCAGAGGAAACCCACATGGCATCAGGCAGAACATGCAAAATCCACACAGACAGCACCAGAGATCAGGGCTGAACCCTCGTCTCTGACACTATGATACTATGGCTCTACTAATGCACCATGTTAAAACAATACCTTACCCATTGATTCAGCCCTGGGGTACCTCACCTGCTCATCCTTCCCAACCCTTGCAATCAACGTGTTGGGAACCACACTATTTGCCAACCAAACACTCCTTAATTTATGCCCATCGTCTCCATTCTCTGGAATGTCCTTTTGCTGTTATTCAGTTTTCAGCCTTCCTGAAGTCTTGAGTAGTGGCCAATGGTTCTGCCAAGAACCATTCTGAGAACAATGCCTGTATCGTTCGATATCCTATGAGAATTACAGGCAGCAAAGAGACAGAAGTATATAATCGTCAGCCCTGTTACAAAAGACAGCACAAAACCTATGTTCCTACAAGTCTATCTTGCAGGCAAAAGAGGAGCTCATTGGTCAATTATTTTCAGTTAGACTTAACTCCATGAAAGCCTTACAAAATTAAACTACCCAGTTTGCATCCTCTGCCCCTCCTACCAATTCCATGTTCCCCTTTGCCCAAACTTAGTTTCTTACTGGGTTGTTAAGACCAAGTCGTCAAATAAACTTGAACATCAGAAACCTGAACAGGAACGCTCCCCTGGAACAGAAACTCTCCCCTGAATCAGGGCACCCAAGATGCTAATCAATTGGGGACAAGAGCAGGGCTAATAGGGGAAGATTTCCCAAGGATGGAGCCATTTTCCAAATGATTGACTTAATGCCTTTAATCGTTCTTTTTAATTGAATTGAATAGGCTGCTCTCTTTATTTACAGTTGATATATAAAATCTAGGAGCAGCAGTCAATTGAAGCAATGCAGGTGTGCCCAGCACTCTAATTGACTGAATTCAGTAATTTACAGCAGACTTAAAGTCATTCAAAGTAATTGCAGCAACACCAGGAGAAACACAACACAGTCTGTTCGTCATTGATCACTGTGGATTCAGGATATTAATAGTGGATTAAGATGACCATGGGGGTCTGTGCACCTGAGGATCTGGGCACAAGATGGTGCACATCTCCATATGGCCGGGAATGGAAGAAGCCCAACGTTCTGGAGGGAGTGAGTGCCTGGGATTTTTGAGTGCTTTCGACAATGGGCATAAAAGCCCTCGAGTAGCAATAAATGGGGCAGCACAGTGGCAGAGTTGCTGCCTTACACGAGGCCTAGGTTTGATCCTGACTACAGGCGTTGCCTGTACAGAGTTTGCATATTCTCACCGTGACCACGTGGGTTTTCCCCGGGGTGCTCCAGTTTCCTCCCACACTCCAAAGACGTGCAGGTTTGTAGGTTAATTGGCTTCCTTAAACTTGTAAAATTGTCCCTAGTTTGGAGGGTAGTGCTAGTGTATGGGGTGATCGCTGGTCGATGAGGACTCGGTGGGCCAAAGGGCCTGTTTGCACGCCGTATGTTCTCCTGGTCACCCATTGTGACCTCAGTAGACATTGGGAGGTATGAGGGATAGTCATGCAAACTCCACGCAAAGTCTCTTCCAGATCTCAATTGCTGCTCAATGCTGCCTGCTGATGTACCTCCAGCCACGCACTCTGATTAATTCTTTATACATGGGTACTTACAAAAAACTACGCAGTTCTACAGCTGTGGCACATTTGAAATCACCAGTTTAGATTTAAAAGGACATTTCATTTCAAAGAATCAGTCACGTTTATTTTGCAATACAAACACTTAGAAACGTCAAGTCAGTAAATCTCCATACATTGCAGATAAAAAGCTCACAAATGTGAATATACTTCATACTGCCTCTGGAAAACAGCCAACATAATCAAAGGCCGCGCATTCTGCTCATTCCCTCTTTGTGCCTCTGCCTTCAGGCAGAAGATACAAAAGTTTGAAAGCAAATTCAGAAGCTTCTTCCCCTCGGTTATCAGACTACTGAATGGTCTTCTCATAAGCTAACAGCGGAAAACTGATCTCCCAACCTACCTCATCGTGGCCCGAGCACTATTTTTATCTGCACCTTCTCCGTAACTGAAACATAACATTGCTGCTAAAGGATGTTCTGCACTCTGATATTTTTCTCTGTACTATTTATTACATTTGTGTTTGGCTTGATTGTCTTCATGTGTCGTATGATTTGACTGGATAGCATGCAGGGTTTTTCACTGTATCTCAGCACGTGACAATAATAAACCAGTACCAATGCCAATACCAATGCTAGAGGACAATGTTGTCAGCACAACTATTGGTGAGTGGTTTTTCACGTTATCTCCAGGCATTTGGAATAAAAACTAAAGGGATATATTTTAACGGGTCTCTTTGGTATAAACCAGCATCTGCAGTTCCTTCCTACACATCCAGGTGTCATAGCCCCTCCAGCCCCATCCACACAGTCCAAATCTTCACTTAAATTCAGTCCCCAGCTTCTGTTCTATTATATTGGGTCATTTCCATGACATGAACAATCCTTTCTCAAACCAGGTTACTCACCTGCAATCTCTTCCCCCTCCCCTGTTGTGCAGTTGAGCACAGTGTACGTTAGGTTGCATAAAAAGCTCTTGCCTACATTTTGAAAACCCCATTGTGTTACATTAGAGAAGCAGAATTAGGCCATTCAGTCCATCAAGTCTACTTCGCCATTCAATAATGGCTGATCTATCTTTCCCTCTCAACCCTGCCTTCTCCCAATAACCCCTGACACCTGTAGTAATCGAGAATCTATCAATCTCCCTTCTGCTGCAAAGTACCTGCTCCCCTCACAGTTGACTCTGGTTCCACCCTCAACCAAGTGACTGTGCTTCCTCTCCCTTACCCTTCCCTTCATCAGAGGAGATTGTTCATCAGAACCTTTAAACTCATAGCCCCTGCTTTCAGGAAACCACTGCTTAGTTTAGCTTAGTTTAGAGATAAAGTGTGGAAACTGGCCCTTCAACTCACCAACACCTTTACACCAATTATATCCTACACACTGGGGACAATTTTTGCAAAAAACAATTAACCTCCAAACCTGCACGTCTTTGAAATGTGGGAGGAAACCAGAGCACCCAGAGAAAACCCACGTGGTCACAGGGAGAATGTACAAACTCCATACAACCAGCACTGTCAAGATCAAACCCGGGTCTCTGGTGCTGCAAGGCAGCAACTCTACCACTGCCAAACTGTGTCACCATCAAAGTCAGGTAGCTTCCTTCAGGAAGTCAGGTGCTTAGTCAGGTAACTTCCACTCCCAGCTCCTGTTGGGAATAAGGAGGTTTTTGGTAGTGTGGGATGTCGACTTGTATCCTACACTACCCGGGGGTGTGGCAATTCCAAGTAGTTTAGTTCAATTTAGAGATACAGTGCGGAAACAGGCCCTTCAGCCCATCGAGTCAGCGCCGACCAGCAATTCCCCCACTAACACTATCCTACACACACTGGGGACAATTTACAATTTTACCAAGCAAATTAACCTAAAAAGTTGTACGTCTTTGATGTGTGGGAGGAAACCAGAGCTCCCTGGGAAAACCCACGCAGTCAGAGGGAGAATGTACAAACTCTGTACAGACAGCATCCGTAGTCAGGATCCAACCCGAGTCTTTGGCCCTCTAAGGCAGTAACTCGATTGCTGCACCACCATGCCACCCTGGTAGTGTAGTGTGGGATGTAAACACATCCACTTCCTTCTTTCATCTCCATTCCTGCCTGTGTCCCAGAACAGGCACTGATATTCCTACAGCTCCTGTCAAAGACCTGAACAATGGGAGCACAGTTTAAAATGCCTTTCAGTGCTTGTTTTATTTCTAGAATGAGCCGGGTGGGACGCGCACAGTGGAGAAAGGACAGGATAAGGGAACAGTCACGGACAGGCCAATGTGATAGAAAGGGAGGAGACTTGTGTGGAGTACAGACTAATCAGGCCAAATGTCCTATGTAATTCTCAGACCACACTTCCTATCACTTGCCAGGCTTTGGCCTGCACTCTACCTTTCTTTTCCAACTTTCTCCGCCTGACTTCAATCAGTCTGAAGGGCCCCAAACTGAAACATTGTCTGTCCATTTCCTCTGCAGATGCTGCCTGACATGTTGAGTTTCTCCAGTACTTTGCATTTTACTGTTGATCCTGTTGAATCTTTGAACGTATAAGGGATGTAGCCAGGGGAGGTGGCAAGGAATGTAAGCCGGTGGCACCAGATTGGTTAGAGCATTGTTTATGAGGAGGAGGATTAGCTTTCAGTTCCATTCCAAAAAGAACTGGGTTCTGTAATTGCATTTCAAGTGAATACCAGAGGCGAAATCATTGTTGTTACTACCATGCTAAGAGAACTCAAAATCAGCAGCCCTGATTACAGCCTTCGATACTCAGCAACCCAAAGATCCACATTAAAATCCCACCAAGGCATCTGTGGACCTCAAATTCAGACCCACATCCAGCTTGACATTTAAAAAAAAACCATCTTTGGTAAGGATGAACACAAAACTGTTAGACCAGTATACAAACTATTAAACCAGTATAAAACAAAACTATTAGACTAGTATAAAAACTTGGCTGCCAACTAATGTCTTAAAGAAAGAATTCCAGCCTCTCATCCAGTCCCTTCCATAAGTGGCTCATAGAGCCATGCAGCATGGAAGTCGGCCCCTCTGCCCAATCCATCCATGCTGACCAAAATGCCCCATCTAAGTTAGTCCCATTTGCCCACAAATGGCTCACATCCCTCTAAACCTTTCCTATCCATGTGAAATTCCATCCAGGTAAGACTCCAGACCCATTAATGGGGTTGTCTTTTAAATGGCCTCAGAGAGAGGAAGGATGCCGTACAAACACACGGAGGGCAATTAGGGTTGAACAGTAAATACCAGATGTGCCAGCAAATCTCAGATCTTGAAAATATATTTTTTTTTAATTCCACTTGCTTTTACTTTTCACCATCAAGCTCAAAGGTTATGCGTGGTATAAAGGATGCCGCTGAATGGCCACTTTGGCCTGGACTATTACCACCCAATATATGTTCAGCACTCACTCACCACAGTTTTAACTTGTCACAGCACCACTGGTCACAGGTGAGAGGTGAATCCATGGGAGGAGAGTGTGAAAGGATGAGAGTCACTTCATGCTTCCACTCAATCGAGGTCAGGAATTTACAAACAGCTGCCAGTGCACAGATTTCCCTCAGTAGCAATTAGCCTTGAATTGATCTTAAACACAGCAATTAGGCTTTGTGGCTTTTTAATGGTCAATTTAAGCACTCCTTCTTTAGCAGCACAATAATACAGGTGTTGTCGTGGAAAATCCCTACTATTACCTGAATTACAATATGCAATGCCATGGGAATATCTGTTAGTGACGCGAATGTGTGTGGTTACAGCATTTGACATAAACAACTAGCACGGGACTACTGAGAAACTACTGAGATTATCATCCGTTTTACAACTGCTCGTAAAACTATGAGTGGCCAAACTACTGATAGATCAACATCCCTGCCCTTGTTACTGTTACCCCATACTGTGTCACATTCAGTCTCCCTGCTCTTACAGCACTTGATGCATTATGAGCAAATTAGCCACTTATTAATAATCTGCATCCACATTAACGCACATGCCCTGCTTTACTCTTGAAAGTATACAGTACTTCACACATCACAATGTTGTCACGACTTCACTGAGTAAATCCGTCAGTTTTGCGTTTATCTGCCATTGCCTCTACTACAGTCACTATCCCAGCGGTGAACAATATCAGCAATTGCTACCATTCTGCCCAAGATATTATTAACAAGTAGTGTACCAACACTGATATGAGTTCACAGTTGCTGTGGGTTCTCTTCACCATGCTGGTAAACGTTATTAATATTTCACACCTACAATTCTGTTCACAACATCGCAAGTCATCATTATTGATGCTTGCACAAACCCATCGAATGGATCGACTGCACATTAGTTTTACTGAATCTTTCGCAGTAGGTTTATCCGAATCAGGGTTTTTGATATAAACACAAAACATCTCAAACATCTCAGTGGAGAACACAACAACAAGCATAAAACAGTGACCGAGTGGTGCTGGAAGCTGCTGCTGCTGTTCAGAACGTTAAACAAGGGGAGTAATTCCTTCACATGGACAGGTTTGACTCTGTGCACTGCCTGTCACGTTTCAAGACACTGTATGAAATACATAGAAAGTGAGTGGGGGCATACACGAGATGCCTACAATTTACTCCCTCTTAGGCGTGTCATCCCACTTCCCTCCCAGAGAGAGAGACACAGTGGGACAGGAGTCACTCCCTTTGAGTTTGCTGTCAGTCGTGGTGCAGGCGAGGCACCAAGCAACAGCTGGTCTGCCTACTTTGCTTGATGTGATAACAGGACATGGAGATGGGACACACAGAAACATGGGAACATTAGTCTTGCTAACGGGTGGGGGTTTTGTACGTTTTCCTTTATTTAACCAGCAGATTGTTTCTCACTTACTTTTCGTAGTCATGTTTGCAGTAAAGCTTCTTGTCTCTGTAGTAGCAAGTGGTAGTGAGGGGCTCCCTGCACCCAACACATTGCACACACTGCTCGTGCCAAAAGCTGTCATTCACCCTCAGCAGAAACCGGTCTAAGATCACCCTATCACAGCCTTCGCACACTGCCCTCTCCTTTCCACCGGGCCCTGGAGAGAAAAGACAGGAGGAATCCGTGAAGCTGTTTATACCGCAAGCCCCGCCATCTGTCAGTTAATATGTCTCAGATACCATTTTCACTGGATTACTTTGTGTCAATATATCCAAACCTAACCAGGGTGGAAGGGTTGTGTAGGTAGGGATGACAAACGCTAGAATGAAAGAATGAGCTGAGGATAGATAGATAGATAGATAGATAGATAGATAGATAGATAGATAGATAGATAGATAGATAGATAGATAGATAGATAGATAGATAGATAGATAGATAGATAGATAGATAGATAGATAGATAGATAGATAGATAGATAGATAGATAGATAGATAGATAGATAGATAGATAGATAGATAGATAGATAGATAGAATGAATCTAGATTGGATAGACAGATTACATAACTATATATAAATAGACAGGGAGATAGAGACAAATAGACAGAGAGCTAAACAGATGGATTATATAGATGGACAGATATACAGACAGATAGACTGAAATAATAGATTGATTATATAGATAGATAGATTACATTGATGAATGGATTGATAGAGAGAGAGGTACATAGTTGGAAGATTGGCAATGGAGAAAACAAGGGTTGAAGATGAGCAAGGATTGAGGCACACGCTTTCATAGAAGGAGCCATTGATGCATGAAATGACTGAAAGGAAAAGAGAGCTGGAGGAATGGCAGCAAGCAGTTTGGAATGAAGGGATGGGTAGACATCTTATTCCCAGAGGAGGGGGGGGGGGGGGGGAATAATATATTTAATATGCATTCACCAAGTAAACATTGATTTTTTTGAGAATACTGTATACAGAGATTTTTAAAAATACATCAATAAAATTGAAACCCTGAGATATATCATTCAGTTGTGAGCTGAGACACATTGTAGAGGAAACTCCTATTCTGAGAAAGTGCACATTGAAAGCCCCTTTACTTAATTTCCTTCGTTCAGGAGCTGGACCTCTCCTGCGCACTTCATTCCCGACACCAGCTTCATTCATTACTGATCAGATGAAGGTTTAGGTTCAGGTTTATTATTGTCACGTGTCCCGAGATGCAGAGTAAAACTTTGTTTTGCATGCGATCCAATCAGATCAGTAAACACTATATACAAATACAATCAAGTCAAACATGAGTACAATAGATAGAGTAAAGGGAAAGAATCAGAGGTCAGAATATAGGTCTCAGCATTGTAGTGCACCAGTTCCAGAAACAAAGTCCAATGACCGCACTGGGGCAGATGTGAATCAGATAGTACCACAGCTAAAGGAAGGACCGTCCAGGAGCCTTTGTAACAGAGAGGAAGAAGCTGTTCCTGAGTCTGGTGGTGTGCATTTTCAAGCTTCAGTATCTTCTGCCTGACAGGAGTGGGGAGAAGAAGGAATGGCCGGGGTGGGACGTCTTTGATCATGTTGGCTGCTTTTCCAAGGCAGCATGAAGGATAATTTATGGAGGAAATTATTTGCTTTGTATATTGGCACCAGGATATCCTAAAGAACTTCATAGCTGATTAAATATTTTTGCAAGTGTAGCCTTGATCACAAGCAGTATGCACAGCACAATCTCACAATAAAACGGGATTGAGTTAGGGTTAGTGGATAGGCATTATAGTCAATTGGGGAAAGTGTCCTTCAGGGTTTTACAGAGAAAGCGTGCAAAATATATTTCTTCTACAGTAAAGACAGTTTTGTGTTGGGACTGTCAGACATTAAACATACCCATATTGCTTACAGGGAAGGCTTTCAGCCAGTGGGTTAGAATTAAAGCTAGCTCTAGCAGTTGGAAAATCACATGTTTATTCTGCAGTGCAAACATTTATGTGGATCTTTCAGCAGCTCCACAATCAAACATGTGCATGTAAATTTCAGGTAAAAGCTCACACAAGGCATAGACATACAGAGGCATCATTATTCATTAAACAGAAGGCCACATTGTGTACACAACTGTTGCACACAGTAACATTCATACGTACTCCTCCCACTGAATTTGATTTGAAAATCAAACCAATTCTCAACAGTAAAGAGCTGCACAAAAGCTAGTGAGGATACTTAATTTGCCAATATCTGGCAACAATTACAGTGAAAATTCAGAATCAATAGAATGCTCTCTCTCTCTCTCTCTCTCTCTCTCTCTCTCTCTCTCTCTCTCTCTCTCTCTCTCTCTCTCTCTCTCTCTCTCTCTCTCTCTCTCTCTCTCTCTATCTCTCTCTCTCTCTCTCTCTATCTCTCTCTCTCTCTCTCTCTCTCTCTCTCTCTCTCTCTTTCTCTTTCTCTTTCTCTCTCTCTCTTTCTCTCTCTTTCTCTTTCTCGCTCTCTCTCTCTCTCTTCCCCCCCCCCCACCTCCCCGCTCCCCCACCTCTATTCCTTCTAACTCAATCTTCCTCTCCATAACCTCTAATTCCTTTCTCCATAACCCCTAATTCCTTTCTCCAACAATTATGATCAGCCTTGCTTTTGAACTTTTAAGATGATCCCACACTTCCAAAGTTCTTTAGGGAGGATTCCCTGAACTCAAATGGAGGAAATAGTTCCTCCCTAGCCACACTATCACCTCCATGGATTAGCTTAAACCCTGCTCTTAAGGTCATCAAATAATCTTCTACTCTCAGGGAAGTATAAGACAAGACTGGACAATTGATATGTAGAATCTTTGGCCAGGACACAAGATCCAGATTGAGATTGAACAAACTTGGATTGTTTTCTCTGGAGTGCCAGAGACTGAGGGGCGGCCTGTTAGAAATTAATAAAGTAACGAGAGGCATAAATAAGGTAGATGTCAGAGTTCTCTTGCCAGGGTGAAAATGTCAAATACTTGCGGGAGGAGTTTAAGGTGAGAGGGGAACAGTTTAATGGAGATGAGCAACGTAAGTTTTTACTCAGAATGTGTTAGGTTCCTGGAATATGCGGGCAGGGGTGGTGTTAGAAGCAGATATGATAACAACCTTAAGAGGCACTTGGGCAGATACATGAAAAGACGAGGAATAGAGGGGTTTGCACCATGTTGAGGCAGATGGTATTAGTTAAATTGGATCATGGCAATGCCGACATGGTGGCTCAAAGGGCCTGTCTCTGTGCTGCATTGTTCTGAGTTCTTCCACATGGCTTATTTATTCTGGGTGTGGACCCAGAACTGAACACGAGTCTAAATAAGGTCTCACCAGAAGTTTAATATAATAGTAACTTTCTTCAACCCTTTGGTCCTCCAGTACAATTATCTAATGGAGCACAGAGCAAGAAATGGAGCAAATACTTCCCTGACTGGTGCAGTTAGGTCACACAATGATGCCATCTGGTGATGCAGAGAATGGTAAAGTTGATGGGCACGTGTCTGTCTGACATGGACTCGTTGGGCCCCGATGCATATTTGGTGACATACAGTGGGCATATTTGCCTCACAGGGAGTGTTAAAGACAATGAAGGTATGCCTTCCGCTAGACTACATAACATATTGTACATAAGATGACACGACATCAAATGAATGCACAGAAATCAGGTGGACTTCTGGGGGGGGGATTTCAAGTGAGCTCTCGTAGTTTTGTCCAGTTTAAAGGAGGTGCCAGACCACCTGTTGCCAGAAAATCAGTGGTGGATCTGTACTAGGAGGCATGGCTTTATGGCGAGAGGAGCAAAGTTTAATGGAGATATGTGGAACACACAGAGGGTGGTGAGTGCATGGAACGCTGCCAGGGGTGGTGATTGAGGCAGATACAATAGTGGTATTTAATAGGCTTTTAGATGAGCACATGGATATGCAGGGATTGGAGGGAAATGGACCACGCAGGCAGGAGAGATTAACTTAATTTGACACCATGATCGGCATGGACATTGTGGGCCAAAGAGCTTCAGCCTCAGTACAGTGGATTTTCATGCAACATATAAGGCATTGCGAGGTTTGCTTCAATAAGTCCTCAGACTCTGGAACATTGTCTAAGGTGTGAGTCAGACACCACTTGTCTTTGCTGCCATTTGTCCCACATGGCTTCCAGCTCCGTTTCCAGTTCAGTGCCAGCCGGGATCGCAAGTTCCTACACACCATTCATAGCATTCCCCAATAGTGTTCCCTCTATACCACTCACGGCAACTGCTTTAGTTAGATGGTACCCACAGAGGGTTCATGGAAAATTGATTCCATTCAATGAATTATATTGTGTCACGTGAACACACACACTCATCACCCTTCAGTATGTTATCCGTATAACCCTCGAATAACATACGAGGGTCCAATTTACTTTCTCGGTTGTAAACTCTACTCCAATCTATACGCAGACAGGGACAGAGGTAAATGAGGTAATTACAGCAACAGGCAGAAAAGGTTTTGGCAGAGTAATGGGCATTGCACATTAGTGTTGCTCCAATCTCAAAGGCAGCTGTGTGGTAACATTCAGCCCTGGAGAAGAGGTCATCTCCATAAATGGACCAGACCATATTAATCTGAAGAGTCATGAATCTTCCGACTCAGGAAGCTCATGAAAGTAGCACTATCATAGGGTGTTGGTCGAACACATTTTAAAGCACCACAAAAGAAGACAACAATATTGCTTCTTCTCCACAGGTTCTCAAGCAGCAGGTATTGGCCTCCAATGTTTACCAGAAACCCCTCCTATGGGTGACATGGCGGAGGAATTCCCTCAGTGTTTGTGATGAAAGCATAACTGCACGGAAAGAAATTGCACGATACAATTCCTGGCTCCAAGGGACAACTGTGTACTCTTCCTTGGTTCTGACTGTGAATCCTTGCTGACCTCAGATGCTTGGTCATCATCAGCCTAGTCTGCAATCACTTTCCTGTTTTTCACACCAGTCTGCAAGGTATGTTAACTTCCATCACCCTATGTCCTTAGCTGGTAGATATTCCTGTCGCCACCACCATCTTTAGTTTAATTTAGTTTAGTTTAGGGATACAATGTGGAAATAGGCCCTTCGGCCCTCCAAGTCAACACCAACCAACGATCACCCGTACACTAGTTCTGTGTTACCCCAGTTTTGCATCCTACACACTAAAGGCAATTTACAGGCCAATTAATCTCCAAACCTGCACGTCTTTGGAATGCTGGAGGAAACTGGAGAACCCGGAGAAAATCCACGCGGTCACAGGAAGAGTGTACAAACTCTGTCCAGACAGCACCCGTAGTCAGGATCAATCCTGGGTCTTTGATGCGAGAAGGCAGTGACTCTACCACTGAGCCTCGGTGCCGCCCGCTATCTTGGCATCATGTTCAGCAGTGGGCTGTTTGCGTGCTGTACTTTGACATTCTCACAAATGGTGCTCCAATGCAAACTGCATGGTATTTTGCTAGATGCTTATTTGATTACGTAGTCGAGTTGAAAGCATACCATCATTTGAACAAAGAATTTCACAGTTTGTTTTCTGAGTTAATACGTCAGAAATCTAGTTAACTTGGGTGTCCCATGGTCCTTCTTATGACGGATTCCCTTGAATCTGGCAGACAGTCAAATCAGAGGGAAAATTGGACCATATCTCATCACTTATGACAATGCTCATTCAAGGGAAATACATAAAAGTAAAAACGAAATGGCAAACATTAATTTCAGTAATTCATTGGTCAACATCATGAGAAAAACAATGAGAGGAATGGATTGGGTAAACGCACAGAGTCTCTTAACCAGAGTAGAGGAATCGAGAACCAGAGGACATTGGTTTAAGGTGAGGGGGGAAAGATTTAACAGGAACCTGAGGGGTAACTTTTTCATACAAAGGGTGGTGGGTGTATGGAACGAGCTGCTGGAGGAGATAGTTGAGCCAGATGCTATTGTAGCATTTAGGAAACATTTAGACATGTGCCATTTAGGGCAGGTTTAGAGGGATATGGGCCAAATGCAGGCAAGTGGGACTAATGTTGATGGGACTTGATGGTCGGTGTGGGCAAGTTGGACTGAAGGGCCTGTTTCCACGCTGTATGACTCTCTGACTTTTTGCCTCTAACGTGAAATACTATTTTGTATTCAGCAGTATGAATCTCGTCAATTTTGATGCTCTTGAGCAAGTTTGTTAACTGCTGGTAACCATGACATTGATCTGAAGCCAGCCAGAATCAGCAGTGATCTCTGTCTGACTCACACCTTAGATAATGCAATTGTTCCAGTCGGAGGACTTGTTGAAGCAAACCTTCCATATAATTTATATTTTGTGCAAATATCTACTGTACTTATGTTGAAGCATTTGATCCTTAAATTATGGTTTTGCCAGAAATCCTATCTTCCCATCTCATGATCTGCACTTCGTCATATTGTTAATTTATGTTCTTCGGCAGCCAGTACATTCCTGAAACCTCTTTTTAATTTATCCAGTTTTGAGTTTGGAGAAAAAGTTGTCTCTTAGTGAAAATTTAGGAGACTTATTGAGTCTAGCTGAGGCTCGCAATCTTTTTTTTATGTAGACACAAGGAACTGCAGAGTCTGGCTTACACAAAAGTACACAAATTGCTGGAGTAACTCAGCGGGTCAGGCAGCATCTCTAGGTGATAGTTCTGGTTGGAACTCTTCTTCAGACTACATGCTGCCTCAGAAAAGCAGTCAACAGAATCAATGACCTTTCCCACTGCGGTCATCCCTTCTCTCTGCACTCCCGTCGGGAAAAGACACAGAGGTTTGAAAGAGTGCATCAGCAGACTCAGGAACAACTTCTTTCCTTATGTATGTCTGAACAGCCCTTTCATAAACTGGAGTGTAGTCCCAATCTTCCTTTCTACTTCATTGGGGTTTTGCTCTGGAACTGTAACGCTACAATGTTGGGATCTATATTGTGCACTCTGGGATTTTTCTCTTCACTTTATCTTTTGGATGTGTTTGGCTTATTTGTTTTCATGTACAGTATCGTCTGCAGTGTCTTGGATGCTTTCAAGAGAGAGTTAGAGAGAGCTCTTAATGATAGCGGAGTCAGGGGTATGGGGAGAGGGCAGGAGAGGGGTACTGATTGTGAATGATCAGCCATGATCATGCTGAATGGCTGTGCTGGCCCGAAGGGCCGAATGACCTACTCCTGCACCTATTGTCTATTGTCTATTGACTGATTTGATTGGATATTACATATACAAAAGGTTTTCTTGTATTTCGGTACATGTGACAATATTAAACCTAAACTTACACCTTTTGAAGTTGTGAATAAAGTGTGGTAGGAAGTGTGTTATGAAGAATGAAGGTAGTGTGTGTTAGATAAAGATATTAACTCTATGACTGCTTTATGTCCCATGCATTGTACAGAGCAAGTCGGAGGCTGAAGTCCCACTCCATTTCTCATTGGATTCACAGGGTTTTTTTCTATCTCTCGTTTTTCTTCACGGATGGAAACTTTCTGAAGTACTGTAAAGGGCAAAGGCCCATACAGCCTGCAGTGGCCTTGGACAGGATCTGCAGGGGAAAACAGAAGCATCTCCACCAACCAGTCCACCATCGCCTCCCTCCCCAACACTTCTCCAAATCATACAGTTATATGGAAAGTGCACTGGTATCTTTCCACACAGTTGAGGGGGCAGGCTCATTGTTTAACATCATAACTGAACAACACAAAACTACTTGTATTCAGCCTCGGAGTGGGGCTTGAACTTGAAGCTTCTTGATCCAGAGATAGGTTTGCCACCCCACTGAATGGTGAATGACTGTAGCCTACTACACTGGCAAGGGATGGGATTCTCAGCCCTCAACTTGCTAACCATTCATCCCAATCCGTTTTCCCTTAAGGGCTTTATATCCGTTCACGCTGAAAGTTAACTTGGTCTTTGAGCAAACAAATTAGAGTGAGAATGGACAGTTTCTTGGTTTCTCTTTCTTGCAGGATTAGGATATTTTTCAAATTTGACGGGAAATGGCGTTTATCTTTCCAAAGTGAAGTTGAAGCAATGATTTAACCAGACCCAATTGCTGATCTCTTCATTCTGCTAGTTTGCTGAGAAAACACTCAATGGTTTTTTCCAAGCAGCTCGCAGAAGGATAGAAAGTTGAGCAGAGTGGTAGCAGAAGGAATTTAATTCAGGCCAGTGTAAGGTTATACACTTTGGAAGGTCAAACTCCAGCAAAACATACAGAGTAAATGGTGGGGTAAATGTACACTGATGTACAGGGAGACCTTGTGGGTTAAGACCTATGGATCACTGAAAGAAATGATTTAGGTAGATAAGGTGGTTAAAATAGATAATTTGACATACTTGCCTTCATAGGCCAAGACATTTGAGTATAGGAGTTAGACAATAGACAATAAACAATAGGTGCAGGAGTAGGCCATTCGGCCCTTCGAGCCAGCACCGCCATTCAATGCGATCATGGCTGATCACTCTCAATCAGTACCCCGTTCCTGCCTTCTCCCCATACCCCCTCACTCCGCTATCCTTAAGAGCTCTATCCAGCTCTCTCTTGAAAGCATCCAACGAACTGGCCTCCACTGCCTTCTGAGGCAGAGAATTCCACACCTTCACCACTCTCTGACTGAAAACGTTCTTCCTCATCTCCGTTCTAAATGGCCTACCCCTTATTCTTAAACTGTGGCCCCTTGTTCCAACATTGGGAACATGTTTCCTGCCTCTACTGTGTCCAATCCCATAATTATCTTATATGTTTCAATAAGATCCCCCCTGTTGGGACATTATGTTGCAATTGTGCAAAACATTGATCAGATCACACTGAAAGAGTATTGTGTAAGTTCTGGTAGTGGCACTATCGGAATAATGTGGTAACAATAGAGAGATACAGAAGAGTTTCACCAGGACGTTGCCAGTAATGGAAGGCTTAATTTACAACGAGAAATTGGATAGGCTAGGCGTATTTCTCAATCAAATGTAGAAGATTGAGGGATGATCTTGTAGTTTAAAATGATGAGGGACATAGATAGGGTAGGCAGTCAGACCCTTTTTTACCTCATGGCAGGGGAGTCTAGAACAAGAGGGCACGGGTTTAAGGGAACAAGGCAGAAATGTAAAGATCTGAATGGTAATTCTTTTTCACACGCAATGTGGTGAATGTTTACAAGGTGCCAGAGCTGGGGTGGAGATAGCTGCAAGTACAACATTTAAAATGTGTTTGGACAAGTACTTGGATAGGACAGGCGTAGAGGGACATGTCCCTAATGAGGGCGAATGCAAATGCAATAGATAAACATTGCGGTCAGCATGGACGAGGTGGGCCAAAAGGGGCTTGTGCCTGGTTGTAGTTGTCTCTGTGAAAGTATACACTTCAATCCTTCATTGCCGTTTTCTCCCCGGTATGATAGTGTGTGGTGTGTGTGGAGAAAGAACGGTGTGTGTGTGTGTGTGTGTGTGTGAGAGAGAGAGAGAGAGAGAGAGAGAGAGAGAGAGTTGTTTGTGCGAGTTGTTTGTGCGAGTGAGAGTGATTTGTGCGAGTGAGAGTGATGTGTTTTGGTGATATGTTATAGTGTTTGTTTGTGTGTGAGTGGTGTGTTGTGTGTGAGATAAAATGGTGTAAGTTTGTGTGTGTGTGTGTGTGTGTGTGTGTGTGTGAGAGTGTGTGTGTGTGTGTGTGTGAGTGTGGTGTGTGTGTGAGAGATAATGTGAGTGTGAGTATGAGAGTGTGATCTGTTTGTGTGAAATAATAGTGTGTTTGTGCGTATGTGTTTGTGTGCGAAAAAGTGGTTGAGAGACAGAGAGAGTTATGTGAGTGTGCGTGTGTTCATTTCTGAACTATATCATCTGGTTACTCGTATCTTACTTTAATTTAGCGACGAATTTTCGCATCGCACCGTTTTGGGGAAACTGACCAAAAAGATTCATTTCCTTTTCATCCGCGAGCAATCGGGCGAGCAAGCTCATGATGCCAGTTGAGTTTGCCCGTTTACTATCTTGGCAGGTTGAGTGTGTTGGAATCGCGCTCCGAGTTGTGAGATTTACACCCTCTCTTATCAAAGAGGCCGATGCTTAAAGGGTGGGTGCGTTTTTTTCGGGGGAACCCGTCCGTTATCATCATATCATCATATCATATATATACAGCCGGAAACAGGCCTTTTCGGCCCTCCAAGTCCGTGCCGCCCAGCGATCCCCGCACATTAACACTATCCTACACCCACTAGGGACAATTTTTTACATTTTACCCAGCCAATTAACCTACATACCTGTACGTCTTTGGAGTGTGGGAGGAAACCGAAGATCTCGGAGTAAACCCACGCAGGTCACGGGGAGAACGTACAAACTCCTTACAGTGCAGCACCCGTAGTCAGGATCGAACCTGAGTCTCCGGCGCTGCATTCGCTGTAAAGCAGCAACTCTACCGCTGCGCTACCGTGCCGCCCTATCCCGCAGGTTAATCCAGACCGGGGAACGCTGTTCCTAACAAACTTCCTCCGCTGCCACCACTAGACAAAAAGTTAACGTCCTTCCTTGTACTGTGCCCAAAGTATAGCGATTCCGTTTCAAAGTCACTAATTGTAAGAGTTCGCCTGACAAGTACTTATAGTCTTGGAGGGAGTTTTGACGGGCATTTGCAGTATTTACTGCATCTTTTATCGATGTGCATCGATCCGAAATGTTGCGCGTTCACCCCGCAGTTTTCAAAGTATTCGTTGTGCGAAGTGTTCACTGTGATTTCAGCGACGGGGACCCGGTTTGTAAACTTTGGCAGCGCCACAAAATTGCAGAATTGAACGAAAACTAGCGTCGCCAGAGAAACGTCGTGTCTGTATTTTTAAAAGAGGCATATTATAAATGACCCATGAAAGCAGAAATAGGTATCCCGTTCACACGACGAGAATGTCACGGCAAGTTCTTACATTGGTCCTGAATGCTTCAAAAGGCACGACGAGAGAATACACTCCAACCTCGGAGAGAAAGACCGAGACAACGTGGAGAATATGGCGACATCTTCCCTCCTCGAGTCATCGTGTGTGCCTGCATATATATGTGTGTGACTGTCTGTAGATGCGTCTCTATGTCTGTGTTTCTTTGCAATCATACGTGTGTGTGTGTACGAGCGTGTCTGCATATCTATGTGTAAATGTGTGTGCATCTGTTTGCGTGTACGCGCCTGTCTGCAAGTCAATGTCTGTCCGTCTGTATATAGGTCTGTGCCTGCGAATGTGCCTGTCTCTACATCTATATGTGTATGTGTGCATGCTTGCTTGATATCTGTGTGGTTGCTGTGTGTGTGTGAGTGTGCGTGTGTGTGTAGCTGTGTTGTGCATACCTGGGTCTCCATGCGTGTGTCACCTGTGTATGAGTGTGTGTGTGTGTGTGTGTGTGTGTGTGTGTGTGTGTGTGTGTGCGTGTGTGTGTGCGTGTGTGTGTGTGTGTGTGTGTGTGTGGATGTGTGTGTGGATGTGTGTGTGGATGTGTGTGTGTCTGATCTGTACGTGCGCGTGTCTGCGTTAGCGTGTGTTTGAAATAATCGGAATGACATTTTATTCCGTGACTTCTACCTCTGCAGAAAGTCTCAAAAACGTGAGGTGCAAGACGCAGGGAGATAAATCCCCCGCGTCCACCGCCCGCTCCCCTCGCAGGCCGTCCTAAATGTTGAACTTCCACAGTGAAGAATTCAGAGTAAATTCGGAGAAAGAACTTTCTCCGCAGTTGAAGGCGAGCCATCGGCCTGACCGCGTTAGTTCCCCCTCTCTCTCTCTCTCTGTGTCTGGCGCGCCCACATAACGGGGACCAGGGACACAAACAGCGGTCACTGCCCGCGGGACATGGCCGGGACAGGCCTGGAAACAGGACACTTACTTCATCGAGGTGGGACAGGACTCGCTGACAAACTCTCACCCTCCCTGAAACACGGCTCCTATCTGTCAAGATGAATTAGAAGGTTATCTTCAATGTATATAATTTTACAACGACGCCTATTCCAATGTGCACCTTGTCCGACGCGTGTTAGATAGATGGATGAGAGCTCTGAGAGATTGTTCCCGCGGTAACCCGGTGCCTCAGTCACTCCCTGCCAACCCCACATTGACATTTTCATTTAAAATAAATATCAAATCAACCTGATACCCTGGAAGATTTGACACAAAAAACGGGGGTAAGTCGGCGTGTGAGGCAGCGTCTCTGGGGGAAATGAGGTTGAATCGCTAATTCAGACCCCGGAAAACACAAAAAACTATATTTGTGTAAAATAAAATTCTTCAGTCTGAAGAAGGGTCTCGACCCGAAACGTCACCTATTCCTTCTCTCCCGAGATGCTGCCTGACCTGCTGAGTTACTCCAGCATTTTGTGAATAAAAACCTTCGATTTGTACCAGCATCTGCAGTTATCTTCTTATACTACTTTGTGTAAAATAAAACGGACGTGGTCAACTATAGAATTGGGGCGAGGTTTTCACGGCTTGTGAAATTCACCTTCTTTACAGTTCAATACACAGAGTGCTGGCTACACTTTTTACAGTTAACTTTACAGTAATCCAGGCGTGGACGGGAGTTAATCTGTGCTGAATGAACTCCGTATCAATGCAGCTGAGTGTGAAATCGCATCAGTGTCGCAGTGTTACTGCCATTAGTTTCAGAATTGTGTGTAGAAAGTGCAGCGGCGTGTGTTGTACAGGTGATTGCGTGGGTGTGTGTCAGGGTGCAGTAGCATATGTCCGGTTGTATGTGCAAATGATTGGTGGCCTTGATAAGCGAATGCCCAGTAAAGTTCAACGGGAGCGGGAGCCAGACGCGCGGCCACTCTGTCACTCAATAAACTCACGGCAGATCGGATCTTGGCTTCAGTGTCTCTCCCCGGCCTTCCCCCTGAACCCTTTGGTCTTCTCGCTGCCCAAAAACAAATCAACCCAGAGAAATCAAACCGAGGGAATGTTGCCGCTGATGTTCTGTAAACGTTGACTATAAAATCCCCAGGTGGTTTTCTATGCAGCTGCAGATATGAAGGTGCCCGGGAAACCTCCCCAGCGCTCCGGTGTGTGTGTGTGTGTGTGTGTGTGTGGCTGTTTATATTTCTGTGTGTGTGTGATTGTTGGTGTGGGCACCATTGGTCTATGTGGGCACCCAATACAATAGGTACAATATGCGGATATGTATGTGCCGCTTGTCTGTATGTGAGTCCATATCTGTGTGTGAGTCCATATCTGTGTACCCACGCATGTGTGTGTGTGTTGCTAACCAGCTACTTACAAGTAATCGGGCGACTGATTCCTCAATCTATTTTGAAACGGATATTCCGTAATGCTAATAATTTTGTGTCTATCTTCCACAATGCTAAGTAACCTCGTCTCTACACAGACTGGTTAAATGTCAATGAGCCTTAACATATAGTCCAGCAGGTTTTTGTTTATAATTTGTTTTGAACACAAGTAGTTTGAAAAAGTACAACAATTTAAAATAAAGCACCCGCTTCGCTCAGACTGTATACATGACCGTGTGTAGAAAATGCCGGGCCTGTGCGAATAAAACGGCTTCGCGATCACCCCCAGCCCCCCACCCTCCACCCCCCGCCGTCCCACCGGTCCGCCACGAATGCATTCAAGAGAGAGCTAGATAGAGCTCTTAAGGATAGCAGAGTCAGGGGGTATGGGGAGAAAGCAGGAACGGGGTACTGATTGAGAATGATCAGCCATGATCACATTGAATGGCGGTGCGAGCTCGAAGGGCCGAATGGCCTCCTCCTGCGTCTATTGTCTATTGTTTATTGAACGGACTGTTGTCTTCTGCGCTGCCTCTGGTGAACAGAACCCGGCTGACAAACGGAGAGGAGGAGGTTCGTTCGGGGACGACTTTCAGGGGGCCGGGACAACGGATAACTCCCTCACCCGTTTCTTCCAAGGCCGGCGCACCTTGACAGAGCGCGGGCGGAACGAACGCCTTGTCCTGCTTCGGAATATTATTTCCATTCTTCCATGTAAATGTGTGTGTGTTCAGGAGTTGGTGCCAATCATCATGTAAGTATGTTGCTTTGCCATGACCTTATGACGAGACCAAAAGCGACAAATAATTGTATGCGCAAGGTTGCAGTTTGGAGAATATCGAATTCGTTATGTTCAATTCATTTCAACAGGTCTGTTTAAATTCAGTTGGAGTCAGAAAACTCTGAACCGCGAGAAGGAACCGGTTGGCAACCTTGTGTGAGCGTCGCTCTGCTGATGTAGGATGCATCACCAAAATCAAAGCTCTCCTTTAAATAGACCGGGAAAATTCAACAATCTGTCTCCACGACCTATGTATGGTTCATCGCCCGCCGATTAACCCACGCGTTGCTTGATAACAGTTACACAATTATTAGCAACACTCGCAAATCCCTCAATGGCAATCGAGTCCAAAGAGATTTCCGAAAGATATTGTTTATGAGTACCCGCTCGACAATGTGTGTGAGTGAGTGAGAGTATGAGTGAGTGAGGAGTGGGTGGGTGAGTAGGTGAGGAGTGGGTGGGTGGGTGAGTGGGTGGGTGAGTAGGTGAGAGTGTGGGTGGGTGGGTGAGTGGGTGGGTGGGTGAGGGGTGGGTGGGTGAGGAGTGGGTGGGTGGGTGGGTGAGTGAGTGAGTCAGTGGGTGGGTGAGTGAGGAGTGGGTGAGGAGTGGGTGAGTGAGGAGTGGGTGGGTGAGTGAGTGGGTGAGGAGTGGGTGGGTGGGTGAGTGAGTGAGTGGGTGGGTGGGTGGGTGAGGAGTGGGTGGGTGAGTGAGTGGGTGGGTGGGTGAGGAGTGGGCGGGTGAGTGGGTGGGTGAGTGAGTGGGTGAGTAGGTGGGTGAGTGGGTGGGTGAGTGAGTGGGTGGGTGGGTGGGTGAGGAGTGGGTGGGTGAGGAGTGGGTGGGTGAGGAGTGGGCGGGTGAGTGGGTGGGTGAGTGAGTGGGTGAGTGGGTGGGTGAGTGAGTGAGTGGGTGGGTGGGTGGGTGAGGAGTGGGTGGGTGAGGAGTGGGTGGGTGGGTGGGTGAGGAGTGGATGGGTGAGTGAGTGAGTGGGTGGGTGGGTGGGTGAGGAGTGGGTGGGTGAGTGAGTGGGTGAGTGAGTGAGTGGGTGGGTGAGTGAGCAGAACACGGTTGAGAGATTTACAATTGAAACGTTATAAATCGCATTTAGCTGCTGAAAGTGGACTACAAAAACGAAGTGTGGGTTTTGTTTCTGAGGATAGGCACGGACACATCTGGTGACGATAAAGCCCGTCCTCTCCTCCAGCTTCCCGGCAGTGTCACCTCTAACCTGGCCCCACAACCGCTCTTCAACACTCGACTTCTGCTGGGCCGCCTGGAGTACTTCCCCTCTCACTTTCTCTCCTTAATCTCCTGCCCTTCCTCTTTCCCCCCCCCCCCCCCCCGCTCTCTACCGCAAATTCAAACTGTCTCTCTCCCGGTGTTAACTTTCTCCCTACCGCCTCTACTCATAATCTCAGAGACTGTATGCCGCTCCGACCTGTCCTCATCGCCTGCCTGTCACCGCAGTGAGCGATGTGCGAGCGTTAGTGTCCGTACATTATCCACCGCATCATCGCCCAATGTCTGAAGCATCCCGCAACAATGGGATGTGCACAAAACAAAACACAACGCCGTTTACAGTCAAGATACTCTGCAAGCCTGTGAGTTTAGGAGGAACACTCGCCTCTTGCAAGTACAGATGTTCACAGAAAGTATATCATCTATTGTTTAAAGTAATTGGAGAGGTTGCGGGCGGCAGGCGGGTTGAAAGTAAAGTTGGTTAATATTTGCGAGTTTCCTTGTATCTAACACATATTTGGAATATTCAGCATGTATCTGACGGCCGCTGTCAAATGAGCGTCCTGGATGGACTGACTCTAGCTAGCTGAGTGTCGTTAATATGGCCCAGGATTAATGCAATCCTCACTCGAGTGATTGTCTTGGCTTTCTCAAGCAGTGCAGTTCCACTCGGTCGTTCCACCCGCAGCCCTAATCCCCCATAGAGTTCGCACTTGCACGTTCACTCACTGGATTTCTTTCAAGCAAAATCGTTGATAATTTCCACACTACGAATGCTGCAGATAAAATAACGCAGAGGGGCGGCGTGAACTCCCAAGGATCATTTGTTTTTTCGGGCGTAAGTTTTTGTTAACAGTGATAGTTCTGCGCGAGTGTGTCAGGGAGAAGGGCGGTGGGGAGTTGAGAATTTCACTGTAAATTCTAAGTGTGTGAAAATCCTATCCATGTTCTCCAGGTAAGCTGGCTGGCCCGCCGAGTGACTCCAGCACTTTGTGTCTTTTTTTTATATGAAAGTGCTCTCTCGGATCATCTAGTTTACCTCACGCCTCTTTCTCCTCACGGCCACAATTCAACAGATCTGCGTGAAACTTCGACTACATAAACTGATTGAGTTTTAATTTAATTCTGAAATCTACACGCAAACGTTGCGGTGGTAATTAGAAAAAAAACCATCGAAGGCTTGCAGCTATAAATCCGCAATCTGGGGACAATCACAGAGGACTCGGTGTATCCTGTTGGATAGACACCAGGTTTAATCCGATTTGCAAAGATTCCAACGAAAGCAAGTGCACAGATCACGCCCGCGCACAGAACTGTTATCAAAGCGCGCAGATAATTTTCGTTCAGGCACTGACGTTGAGAGACATACCATGTGTAAATGAGCGTGTGTAAGTTCTGTACTACGCATAGAACTCAAACTGTATTGTTCTCATTGCAGTATATATATGTTATCTGTAGATTCTTGGGAATCTACATGTGCATGTACATAAAATGTGCACACACGTATAAATATTGTTGAACATTCATTTGCATTAGTAATTACATGGGCATTTGTGATATTTCCTGTAAAGCAGTATTCGCGACCCCGTACATTTGAGAATTAATATTTCACAAGCCGGGTATCACCGACTTTGTGAAATTAAATTGTCTTTCATTCTGTATGACGTTTGTGTTTTTTTTTTCATTTTTAGAATATGTACAATGCAAATATCACAGAGTAAACTGTGTACCGTGACACATTTGATTCGCTAACATTGTGCATCATGCATTTATTGTGTGTATATTTTCCTCAGTATATATGTCTTTTATATTTATATTCCCGTTTCTATGTTGTACGATCATTCTATATTTTTGCCCATTGTATCTGCTAACTGGAATATCCATTATCTACTGTGCGTGTGAATGGGATGTAGTGTATAATATCAATATTGCTTTGCAGATTTTGTACATCGTTCATTCAGCGTTGATTATGTGTGTATTGCAAAACTACATACCACTCGTCCCATGTTTATTTTCTGAATATTGACAACTCCCGTGATATTTTTCTCGCATTTTTTGCTCTTACTGCCCGACAACTCAATATAAATTCGGTATTTGTTTAGGCATGTGTGTTACACAACACGTTTTACATGTATCTGCATGCGTTATATTTAGGTTTCGAATATATTCAACGTATATGCTCCCTACAATACATATTTGAGAACTTTCTCCAACATTTTGCTCATGGTCCGACAAGCATCGACACGCAAGTCATCAACAGAGTTTACAAACTGCATGTGAGCTATCCGTTTAAATTTTAAGAAGACCCGGTTTTTTTCAGAAGGTGCAGGACCTGAAATCTCGGGCAATACATCCAAGAAACAAATGCACGAACATTAAATTTGAGATATAATATGCGAAAGAGTGATGCCAATAAAACAAACTCACCATGAAGTGAATTTGGAGGCTGGGCCGAATGCGGCAAACTTCCTTCCATTTTAAGCCCGTCCAACATGTTCTCTGCAAGGCGGCAGCTGAGTGGAGAGAGCAAGGCTTGTCAGCTGGGCCAGCGCGAAGCGAACTCACACAACCGGTAATCCCTCGTTCCTGGCCCGCCTGGGGCCCGTCAGACTCCCGGCCCGGGTCTTTCCAGCGGCACTCGGTCAGCGCGCTGCTCGGCTCGGAGGAGGGGAGGCAATAGGTGCCGACGGCAGCCGCCAGGGAGAGGAAGCCACACAAGTTTCCAGCCCGGTCTCCTTCCCTTCTTCGTTCACCCAGCCACCCCCCTCCTCCCTTCCCTCCCCGCCCCTCGCACTCTCCTCCCTAATGTTACCGAACTTGTCCAGCCAGGGTGGGACTCCCGAGCTCTCTCCACAGCCCGGGACCGATCAGCCTGGGAGAGAGAGACTAGTCTGGGCGCAGATCCGCCAGCGAACAGGCAAATTACTGCTCGAATTAGGGAATGAGGAACTCAAGTGGGATACGGTTCAAATCTCAGCCTTTAACCCAGGGTTTCTGCTAACATTTACAAAGATAAATCATTCTTTAAAACAGAAAAAAAACCACGGGTTAATAAAACAAAAAAACAGAAGTATTTACTTTGCGTCTTTTTAACTTTAACTGACTTCGATATTCTCTAACCACGCCCCCGATGGAAAAAAAATCTTTCTAATGTTGGAATTGAATGAATGATCCCCATCACACACACACACACATAAACACACAAACACACACCTCCTCTCCACAACCACCATTAATATACAATTCTTCTGTCTATCAAGCTAACGGTGAAATAAACTAAAACGACGTTTGTTTTCTGAAACTAGTCTCAATTGGAATATTAATTCCATGGGACGAGCCTTCTGAAATCGATCAGGAGACAGGAGGTGATAGCGGTCCGATCCCATCAATTTATGACGCACATCGTCCCGGGCCCGGGATCTGTGTTCATTTCACACCTCGCTCTTGAGTAACCGATTCAAATTGTAATCTAATCCCCTCCCTCTCTGTGTACACATTTGAACATCGCTCCCCCCCAAAAATCTTGAGAATTATTCTTTTGTAAATCTTTTTTTTAAATCATTTTATTCTCAGAACAAATCACGACTGCGTTTTGCGCGATTTTATCCAATATTCCAAGCACACAATTATTATTTTTTCTAACCAGTCTCCGTTAAAAAACAAATGCAAACCATATTTAAAATTACAAAACGATTTTGGTCATTTATAAAAATGAGCTGTGCGTTCAAAACTAACTCCGAAATTCCCACTTTAAACAAAATGCATTTTCCGTTTCATTTGATTTTCGAATTTTTGAATGAGAACAGATTTGTAGACTTGAGGTAAATTGATCTCTTTTAACAATGTCTAAAAAATAATAATAAAGGCGCTGGTTCTGCCGAAATAGGATCATTAATTACAAAAATAAAATATGACGACGGGCGATGTGTAAATATTACACACGTGCTTCGATAATCTAAGTCTTCTTAGCATCAAATATTCAAATAAACTAAAAAAAACTTAAATAGGAAACTTTTAAAGTTACCTTACCGATTAATAATTGACTTCAAAAACAGCGTGCAGTAAATAGGGCCGCAAAACAGTGCCCTATCTGTCAGCGAGACTGTACGCGATTGCAAATGGATATTTGAAGGATTCCAAGTGGCTGCTGCTGATTGAAATAGCTCAATCGTACGGATCGGAAATGAAACCGCCTTGCATTTATTTTCCTCCAATTACTTTCCGATAAAATGAAAGATTGCCTGTTTTTTAAAATTGTTTGTTTGTTTGTTAATTCGATCATACAATGTACGCACTGTCACCGGGCCCGCATCGTCGGTCAGCCAGCCGCTAACACGTTATATGCACGCAACTCACCCCTATCTCACTGACTCTTCAGAGGGGATGGATCGAACTGGTCATGAAGGAGCGGAGGAGGACGAGAATTCCAAGCGCTGTGCAGGTAACTGATCGACGGATCCCAGATCCCGTCCAAGATAACATGAAGTTCCTCGCTTCCTCTAATGTTCCCAGTATGGTCGAAGTACAACTCCCAAATCCTGGCTCCAATTAACGCGGGCGTTTGTCTTCTCTCTCACAGCTTGGGATGGTGTGGGGAGTGGAGCAGGCAGGGGGGAGGGGGGGAGGGGGGAGGGGATAAAGAGTGGCCGTGAGCTCTCAAACCCCAAAGTTTCTTCCCGGGCAACCATACAGTCTTCTGTCGGTCACCTCCACTCCTGGTCCCAATCTCCTCCGACTGCTCACACGACACTGGGAAGAGGGAGAGCCCGAACTCGACTGACTGACTACAAAAGAGTAAATCCTAGCTGCGACGAAACCCCCTCAGAACGAGGGCAAGGGTGGCACTGAACAGAAAGTATCAGAACAAAGATGCGAATGCACTCCAACACTGGGGGTGAAATGGCAGCGAGAACATGAAATGGAATTGTTTCTGCAGTTGATATTCCCACATCATACATACAATACATTTCACGTCCTTTTATACATAATATATTTTTATTTGTGTAAATGCACACCAGTAATGTCAGAATAAGACATATTCATTTTATAGAGGCGAGTATCTTGATCTTTATGAGTGTCTGCTGCGGCTGCGATGAATATTGACAGATACAATTATGTCTCCGTTCGCGGTTCTGACGGAGTGAATCGTTTTGTGCATTATGATCATTAACAAAACTAAAGTCTTGGTGTGCTTCGATTAAAAAAAAACTAATCCCGCAAAACCACTTGGATGGGAGGATGCGCGGCTCGGCCAGATTATAATGGTTCATTTACTGTTGCTTTGATGTTTCTGAACTTCCCTCTCTTAACGTGACCTGATTCAGAGTCCCGCCACCCCCCGAAGGACAATTTCTTTCCACACTAACTCAACACCCAAATATCTCTATTTCCTTCTAGGGACCGCCTGGCTCCGCTTTTTATTCCCCTCCGTTCTCCGCTTTGCCTTTCCACCGTGAATTTCCCGGACCTCGGTGGGTTATATATTTTTCCTCAGTCTCTCCTCTCCTGACGCTCCCCGGGACCCAGTTTCAGAAAACGACGGCGCCTCTGCCCCCTCGGCGCGGGTATCTGTTACAACGCTCGTCACCTGCACCGGCCGAGTAGTGTCACACAATTACACATTGGAGCTCTTACACTGGTGTGGTCTACCCCCTGCACTGTGGTGGAGAGACTGCTGCCCCCAGAGTGTGGGACGGAGAGAGAGAGAGAGAGGGGGAGAGAGAGAGAGAGAGAGAGAGAGAGAGAGAGAGAGAGAGAGAGAGAGAGAGAGAGAGAGAGAGAGAGAGAGAGAGAGAGAGAGAGAGAGAGAGAGAGAGAGAGAGAGAGAAAGAGAGAGAGAGAGAGAGAGAGAGAGAAAGAAGGGAAGGAGAAGGAGATGGAGGAGAAGGAGAAAAAGTAGAAGAGGCGGGTAACTAACTTCCAAAACGAAAATTTAAAAATCTGTAGACTAGCAGCGGTTCTATATGTGTATTATAACATACAATTGTTGTTCATTTCTCTCTCCCCATTCCCCCCCCCCCCCCTGCTCCATCCCCTCCCCCCCACCCTGGACCTCCACTCGCCCCATCCCCCGCCCATTTACCAAAAAAAACATAGAGTTGTATAACGTGGTAACGGGCCCTTCGGTCCACCATGTCCATGCTAACCCCATCCCCTCTTCACCCCATTTTGGTCTCTTCTCAATAAGATCGCATCCGAACAGTAATGAGCACCGGGTTGTCTTCGGGACACTCGTCGTGTAACATCTGAGGGGTGACCCTGAGGGGTCCCGGGAATACTGGGAGATAGAGGATGGGTAGATATCTCTTACCCCACAGGTCCCGCAAACAGACACTACCCCCACACACACGCACACGGCGGCTTAAAAAACGGACAGAAAGAGAAACTTAGGAAAGGAGCCTTCTTTAGACCCTTCATCAATTTTAACGGTGTTAAAAAATCTGTCCAGGTATTGCGGTGTCCATCCGCCTAATTCACAGGCACGCCCAGGCTGTGTGGAGTTACTAAACCACCTCACCACAACCCCCCAAAACGCTTTGCAGATTTCACTGAGCTCACACAGTCTGTCTCTCTCCCGTCTTTCTCCCTCTCACTCTCTCGCTCTCCGGTGCCTGTCGACCTGTCACCGACCCCCTCCAACGTCTGCACCCGCGAAACCTTCTCTGCTCTGGGTTCGTTGCTTGGTGCTAGACAGCATAGTCATGCCAATTTCTGAGTACTTGATTCAACAGATATTCCACATCATAGAAACTATATCTATTACCAGGGTGCGCACATGTTTGCCTATATAAACCAGTATCCAGAATATAAATCTGCAGCAGACTGCACCATAAGACACGTAGAGTTCATGTGGGCGAATTTCCCCTGAAGTGGGGCAGCACAGTGGCCCCCGGGCGCTTTAAGTTAGACGGAGCCACCGGTACAGTCTGTAATCAGCCTTATTATACACGGATAGGTATATAAATCATCGCACCTCGCATTTGCATCTTTAATTACTGCGCACTGTTAGTACCCATTCAGGATGAAGTTAGACACCATAAAGCAAAGGGCTGGGAGTTGTTTCGGCAAAGCCAGAGAGTACATTAGAAAAGTCTTTGCATAGAAGCGATTTGAGGAACGATCCCATGTTGTGCACACACCCAAATGGGCTGTCATTTCATATATAGAATGTAACGCCGATTAAATATATCTCTTCCTCCAAACCTATCTAATAATATTTTTTAACTTACCTGTTATTTTATACATGGAGACGACCTGATACATTCGTGCACTTGTGTGGAACCGCTATTGGTTTATGAGTAGATCAAGCAATAATGATAATATATTATTGACTGGTGCAATTTTTTTATGATAAGCCCTTCTCCGTATTTTTAATATCAATTACTAATTACAAACACTATACAATTTGATCATTATTTTTTTCAAACGCCCAAACCAAACCAAATAGGTAAAGTTTGTAGATTTAGAGTGGAGGTAATGAAATGAAGAAGACGCTCGCCGGCTCTGTGTGTCGACTGGAGCTGAAATATTTTAAATTGTATGTTTAAAAAAAACGAACGGAGGTTAAAATCTAGATCAAATCCTGGAATCTGCAAATATTCAATGTCGCAGTCTTGTCTCGTCCAATCTGTAATTACCGCCAGATCTGTAATAGCTTTTTGGAGAGGATTAATATTTTCTTTTCGATTTTTGCTTTTGTGTATAATTGTCTGACTTGTTATCTTGAAGGGATCACCGGGAACGATCGACAATAATTTGATGGGAGCTCATTTGCGCGTGCTTAGCTCGGGGGTACTTTTTTATTACAAATCACACTCAGAGGGCTTCCGTTTATTAAAGGAAGCGGGCCGTTACTACCTTGAGAACAAGGCGACGGGCGAGAGATCTGCCAAGAATCTGAGGCAGGGCCATTCCTAAATGCAATAGATTAAAAATATCTCGTCCGGCAGAGAAAAGTGCCGGTCGAGATAATCAGATAAGTTTTATATTTCCTTTAAAAATATGCATACTAATGTTGCTTTATTGGTAAATGTAAATGAACACAACGGTACTTAATTAAATATCAACCTTATATTAAAATGATTAAACGTTAGAGAGAGAAAAAACCCCGCAAGAATATAAATTATATTCAGAACAAGCAGACAAGAGTGAAAAGTAATGCGCCGTTCAACCTTCGGCTGTGGTTTGTTACTGTTGATTTTAAAGTGCGGATGCCAGTCCCATTGAACGGGATTCGGTCTGACAGTTAAACCGGCCTTCGAATGAATGCGGTGTGTCACATTCGTCAGTCAGTTTCGTTCCGGTAGCGGCGGGAGAGGGAAAGATCTTCATTCGTTTCTTCGCCAGTGGGGTGGAGAGATTTGGGGTGGTGGGGGTGGGAGATTTTACAGGGTTTGTAGACACCAGGACGGGGGTCCGGCTGCCGACTGGTTGCTGGGCAGATCGAGCTGTTTGTTCACATCCCAGCTCAGCTCCCAGACTCAGGCGCCTCTCTCCCCAGAGCCGGCAGACAAAAGGCGCTTGCGATATATGTGGCATCAGTCTTTCATCCGATGGAAAGCACAGGTGATGTCATAACATCCCAAACTCACAAACACCACATCAAACTTTATATCACACGCGCACTTATGTCCGTAAATGATGTGTGTATATTGTACATGTATGTATGTTATGTACGTACACATATTATGCATGTATATGTATAACGTATGTATGTTATGTATGAGCATATATTATATATGTATGTATATAACATGTATATTATGTATGCGTATTATATATTATTTATGTAAATAATGTGTATATATTAACTATGCATGTATGTTATTTCTGTACGTTTATTATGTGTGTATGTGTATAATGTATGTATGTCATGTAAATGTGTATATTAAGTATGTACATATATTATGTATATGTATGCATTTATATGATGTATGTACGTATATTGTAAATGTAATGTTTGCATGTATATTAAGGATGTATGCACGTTCTACACAAATCACAGGCATGTTATTCGTAGACGTCACATAGATTTATTTCATACATTAATATCACGCACTCATACATCATGTTTGTACATCATGTTTCGCACATATTAAACATAAATACACGTTTCCCTCAATTAGTTTCTAATTATTAAGACCGGTTTAATCTCCATATTTTATCATCTCTTTGAATTTCCGTGTCATTTGTTCCAGTTAGTAAAAAGACGAATAATAGCGGGGGGGGGGGGGGGGGGGGGGGGGGGGAACTATCTAACATTCTCTAAAGTTTAACGGGCAAGAATTGAATTGTAAAATGCGAGAGGCAATGAACTGGGAAGAGGGTTGAAAATGGCAATATCGGCTGTGGTTTCAATCGCTTAAAGCACAGAATGCAGAACGAAATCAGCGGCTCCCGCACTGGAATCAGACCGCGGCAACCGCTTCAACACCAATATACATTCCCCAAAGAGAGGTTCCGATGGAACATGTTCTCAAGAGAAAATGCACCCAAACTCTGACCGATTACTACACGATCACAAATTGGGACGTCGGGCGATTGTGCGCCAAACACAAATCAACGAACTGACCTCCCATGTGATTACCACTTTCCGAGCGCCCTATTATTTTGCAAATCAAAACCAGTTGGCAATCCACTGGTCGTACATCAACGGTCCGGGTTTGTCCGAGTCACCACCACTGACACGGACCAGTTCCCAAAAGAGGTCCCTGTAAAATCTCAGGGGAGTGGGTAGGAGGGCGACGTGGGAGGGGATTGCCAAAATACTTAGCTTCCATCGTTCAACGTGTCACATCAAGGCGGCGGGACTGGCAATGCAGGGCTGGAGGGGGGAGGGACTGAGGGGCAGGAGGAGGTGGGAGAAAACGGAGTGGGGCGAAAAGAAGGGGCAGGGGTGAGAGGAGGGGGTGGGGCAGGGGAAAGGGGGATGGCGGGAGGTACAGGCAGGGAGGGAGTGGGATGAGTGAGGGCAGGAGAGGAGGGGCGGGGAGGGGAGTAGGAGAGCTGAAGGCAGGAGAAAGGGGGAAGAGGGGTGGTGCGGGCGGATGGAGAGGGGATGTATGGGTCAGATCAGGAGGAGGGATGGGTGGAGGGGAGGGGAGGGCGGGACAGGAGGAGCGGGTGGGGCAGGAGTGGAGACTGGAGAAGCAGATGGATTGGGGTCATATATTGAGCGGTGGGGTTGGACGTTGGGGTATTTACGCGCGGAGGGAAGCAGTGGAAGATGGAGGGACGAAAGCAGGAGTGGAGGAGGAGTGGGTGGAGAAGGAGTGGGTGGGGAGGGACGGCAGGGAGGAAACGGAGGTTGGGATGGGGCAGGATGAGCGGCGGAGAGTTGAGGCTCGGCAAGGGGGAGTCGGAGGGAGCAGGAGGAGCGGTGGGAGGCTGGAGAAGGGGCAGCGGCGAGGGTGGCGTGAGGTCCAGAGATGTTGGGAGGGCTGGACAGGTGCGATGAGGGACAGAAATACACGAGTGTTGTTCACGCCATCTGTACCTGCGTTAGGCCGGGCCACCCCGCCGGCGTTTTAACCAACTTCATACCTGCTGTCTAATCTGCAGCGAATGAAAGCATTGGCACCATTAAAGGTGTGACTTTGTTGGAGAGTCGAGGGCCTGGTACCGGCTCTTGTGCTGGCGAGAACTCAACAAGTGTCCTGGGGCGACCCCCCCCCCCACCCAACCACCCAACCCCCCCCCCCCCCCCCCACCCAACCACCACCCCCCTCACTGACTGTAGCTACGACGTGTTACCAATAACCCACCCTTTAAACGACCGGGGTTTGATACGATTCTCCGTTCCTTTACTGGGCAGAGCTTTTCAAGTCAGGAGAGTAGATTTGTAGCGGCATCGTAGATCAATCATTCCAAGCTCTGCCCGATTCACCTCCAGCTCAATGCATATCTAACTGTGAATACACAGCCCACACTGCGGAGACCGGACCCGTGAACAGATCTCGGGGGGTCTCGTAATCGATGTTTGGACACCAGGCATCGAGCATTGCCACAGTCAGATACAAACTTGGGCAGAGTCTCTAACTGGATGTCACGGTTGACAGAGACCGTGAGGTTGAAAAGGGGAGTAGCGAGGTTTGGCAAGGAGACAAATTGTCATCTTTTGTCACCGTGTGGCATTCAGTCTGCGACACGGCGAGTCCCGGCTGGTCGCTAAGGCTGGGGTGCAGTCGGGGGTTGTGTCTGGGATTGAGAGTCAGAAATGAACCACAGTCGGGAGGCCCCGGGCGATCATCAAGGTGTTGCTTCAGTCGCTGCCTCCAGACCTTTGCATTACCCTGCCACCCCACCCCTCCCACACCCCTCCCCGTCGGCCCTGTCTGGGGAAGCAAACCTCCAACTCTTCCCTCAGGAGGAACGAGAAGCGGGAGAGGCGACGGCAGTGTGTCGGAACCTGTCCCTCATGCAGGGACCGGCGATCTGGTCAAATGAGGGGCGAGCGTCCAGACGCCAGGGTCAGCTCTGAAGCAGGGGCTCGACCCGACATGCTGCCTGACCCACGGAGTTAGTCCGGCTTTCTGTGTCTATCTTCGTTGGCTCGATGGTAACCATGTACCGTCTTTCTGCTGACTGTAGAGAGTGCAACAAAAAAGCTTTTCACTGTACTTTGGTACACGTGACATAAACTAAATTAAACGAAACTTTCCGTAGATCCCACCAATGGTGGAGAGGTCGACACCCATGATGGGCCGGGCAATGTCCACCACTTTCTGCACCCTTCTTCACTCTTTGGTGTTGGAGTCACAGAACCAGGCCAAGATACAACAAGCCAATATGCTCCCTGCTGTACACCTGTAGAGGTTCAGAGAAAGGCTAAATCTCTTCAATATCCGAGGCAATAGAGGCAGCGCTGACCTTTCCTTGATTGTAGAAACAAGGAACTGCAGATGCCAGTTTACAACAGAAGACACAAAGTGCCGGAATAACTCAGGAGGTCAGGCAGCATCTCTGGAGAACATCGATAGGTGACCTTTCGGGTCGTGACTCTTCTTCGGTCTGAAGAAGGGACCCCACCCGAAACATCACCTATCCATGATCTCCAGAGATGCTGCTTGACCCACTGAATTACTCCAGCACTTTGTGCCTTCTTTCTTTATGAGAGTAACAGTGCTTTGAACCCAGGACAGATCTTCAGTGATCTTCCAGGCAAAGAATTTGGAGCTGTTGACTTACCCTGCCGTCATCCCGTTGACGATCATGGATTGCCCTCCCTGAAGTCTACAATCAGCTCCTTAGTCTAGCTAATATTGTTCTGGCACCATTCAATCAGATTTTCAATCCCCTCTTGGACTCTGACTCATCATTACCTATTATTCATCCAACAACTATGGTACCATCGGTGAATTTAAAGATGGCGTTGGAGCTGTATCTGCTACACAGTCATGAGTATAGAGAGAGAGAGTATAAAACAGGGGACTGAGCAAACAGCCCTGAGGTGCCTCTGTGCTGATGGCCATTGAGGAGGAAGTGTTGCCAATTCATACTGATTGAAGTCTGCTGAAGAGAAAGTCAAGCATCCAATTGCATGGGGAGGAGCAGACCTGGTTCCTTGAGTTTGATGATAAGTTTAGAGAGGGTGATGGTGTTGAATATTGAGCCGTAGTTGAACAACAGCGAAGTCCACAGCACTGGTGGCTAAACATGGTGTGTTGACTTGTTATGGCTGTGACTCTGGTGGCAGATCTAAACGGGGTCCCACCCTCCACAACGA
Organism: Rhinoraja longicauda; assembly: GCF_053455715.1. NCBI lineage: Eukaryota > Metazoa > Chordata > Chondrichthyes > Rajiformes > Arhynchobatidae > Rhinoraja > Rhinoraja longicauda. Next base: position 39,942,160 of record NC_135963.1, on the reverse strand, counting down.
CTGACATCAGCAGGTGAAACGTTGAGGGGCTTTTGGATGATGTTACAATAATGGGAGGCCAAAGAGAACCATTTTCAATGGTGCCGTGGAATTCTTATGTCTACTTGATGCTTCATGTGAAAGGCAACAATGCTATCTGTGCAGCACCTCCTCAATAATGCTTGAAACTGCCAGGTTGGGTTAAATGGCATGGACTTTGAAGTCATGAGGAGACACAAGATGCTGGAATCGGAAGCAAAACACAAAGTACCGGATGAATTCAACAGGACAGGCAGCATCTGTGAAGACAAAGGCATGGTCAATGTTTTAGATCCTCATGAAGTCATAAGATTTAATAACAAACTTTAAAAATATTATTAAACACCAAATCTGAAGTGTTCAATATATTATTCCAATGGAGGGCAGAGGGTTCTTTATTTTCTTTTGGGCTATGCTAATTGCGGCTGTGAATGAATCAAATGTTCGAATAGTTACATCAGTAGTATAGACTGATCGTTGGGTCCCGACCCAAAACATCAGTATAAACTCAGCAGGGAAACAGGCAAGTGATTGCCCTAAAAAAAGGTACAATGTGTCGAAGTAACTCAGTAGACCAGGCAGCATCCTTGGAAATAGGTGATGTTTTGGGTCGGGACCCTGCAATCAACCTGAAGTAGAATCCCGACCCAAAACACCACTATCCATGTTCACCAGGGATGCTGCCAGACCTGCTGAGTTAATCCAGCACTTTGTGTCTTTAAAAAAAATAAACCAGCATCTGCAGTTCCTTCTTTCCACAAGTGATTTCTCTGTGTATATGCCATGCTGTTGTTATCACAGGCTAGAAGGTTCTGCGGACTTCTCAATGGACTGTAACATTTCCAAGGCTAATGACAGCACCAAATTTATAATCGGACCATAACATTTCAGCATCAGTCATCGATCACAAATATGTCCTTTATGAGGATTTATTTTTCTGTGAGAACACCAAAAAATATGATTCAAGTCTTTTGATTCGTAATCATGGAAAACGAAACATGTCATAACAAAACCATGTTAATATAAATACAAGTCATTATTGGTAGGTGGTTAACATGTAGGTAGACCATCTCTATCCAGGAGTCTTGAAGGAAAACGTGCAGTGTTGATGCTGGGTCACTAAGCATAATTCAACAATAAATGAAATGAGAATAGAGTCATAATCATGCAGCCTTTTAAACGGGTCCTTTGGCCCAGTTTGTCGAAGCCGACAAACATGCCCCATCCACACTAGTCCCACCTGCCTGTGTTTCGCCCATACAGTGCATTCAGAAAGTATTCAGACCCCTTCACTTTTTCCACATTTTGTTACGTTACAGCCTTATTTTAAAATGAATTACATTCATTTTTTTAATCAGCAATCTACACACAATTCCCCATTATAAAAAAGTGAAAACAGGTGTTTAGAAAATGTTGCAAAGTAATTAAAAAGAAATAACTGAAATATCACATTTACATAAGTATTCAGATCCTTTACTCAGTACTTTGTTGAGGCACCTTTGGCAACGATTACAGCCTCAAGTCTTCTTGGGTATGACTCTACAAGCTTGGCACACCTGTATTTGGGTAATTTCACCCATTCTTAAATGGAAGAACTTTGGAACCACCAGGACTCTTCATAGAGCTGGCCGCCTGGCCAAACTGAGCAATCGGGGGAGAAGAGCCTTGGTTAGGAATGTGACCAAGAACCCGATGGTCACTCTCACAGAGCTCCAGAGTTCCTCTGTGAAGATGGGAGAACCTTCCAGAAGGACAACTATATCTGAAGCACTCCACCAGTCAGGCCTTTATGATAGAGTGGTCAGACGGAAGCCACTCCTCAGTAAAAGGCACATGACAGCCCGCTTGGAGTTTGCCAAAATGCACCTAAAGGACTCTCAGACCACGAGAAACAAGATTCTCTGGTCTGATGAAACCAAGATTGAACTCTTTGGCCTGAATGCTAAGGATCACAGCTCATCACCTGGCCAATACCATACCTATGGTGAAGCATGATGGTGGCAGCATCATGCTGTGGGGATGTTTTTCAGTGACAGGAACTGGGAAACTAGTCAGGATCGAGGGAAAGATGAAAGGGGTAAAATACCGAGAGATCCTTGAAGAAAACCTGCTCCAGCGTTCTGGACCTCTGTTTGGGGCGGAAATTCACCTTCCAACAGGACAACGACCCTAAGCACACAGCCAAGACAACACAGGAGTGGCTTCATGACAAGTCTATGAATGTCCTTGAGTGGCCCAGCCAGATCCTGGACTTGAACCTGATTGAACATCTCTGGAGGGACCTGAAAATAGCTGTGCATCGACGCACCCCATCCAACCTGACAGAACTTGAGAGGATCTGCCGAGAAGAATGGGAGAAATTACCCAATTACAGGTGTGCCAAGCTTGTAGCGTCACACCCAAGGAGACTTGAGGCTGTAATCGCTGCTAAAGGTGCCTCAACAAAGTGCTGAGTAAAGGGCCTGAATACTTATGTAAATGTGATATTTCAGTTATTTCTTTTAAATTACTTTGCCAAATTTTCTAAACCCCTGTTTTCACTTTTTTTATTATGGGGTATTGTGTGTAGATTGATGATAAAAAATGAATTTAATCCATTTTAAAATAAAGCTGCAAAATGTGGAAAAAGTGAAGGGGTCTGAATACTTTCTAAATGCACTGTATCCCTCCAAACCTGTCCTATCTATGTACCTGTCTAAATGTTAGACCTGAGGCACACCACTAGTCATAGTCCTCCAGTCCAAAAAACATCTTTCCACCATCATCCTCTGCATCCTTCCATTAAGCCAATTTTCTATCCATTCAGCTATCTCTCCTTGGATCCTACAAAGTATAAATAAAGGTCATTGTTCAGGAAACAGTTAAGGTCATTGTACACTTCCGTGGTGAACAGATTGCAATAGACATTTCCCTCATAACATTCCACTAAGCAACCTCCTGGGCATCATTCTACCGGGGCAATCTGAGCATCCCAATTGTACATCTTAACCAATATGAATTCTCCGTCTAAAGTTAAACTCCAGATTGCTGATACTCCCTGTTGGTGAGTGAGGGGCAGCACAGCAGTGCAGCAGAGAGAGCCGCTGCACAGCTCCAGTGGCCCTTGGCTCAATGCTGAACTCAGGCGCCTCTCCCTGTCGAGTGTGGACATTCTCCCTGCAATGGGTGGGGTTCCCCTGGGTGCACCTATTTCCTCCCACATACCAAAGGCAAACAGGTGGCTTAATTGGCTGCTAACTTCCCCAGAGTACAGGAGAGTGGCAGGGGAAACAAGGCTGAGTTTATTGGCATCTGATAGAACACAGGCTACAGGGAAATCAGGTGGAGGGATAGGCGCAGACATAGACTCAATGGGCCAAACAGCCTCAAAGGTTTTCTGTAAATATGAATTGAACGGGTTGATCTGTCACAAAAGTTGAGGAACGGTTCTGTCTACACATTGGGTGACACCAGTCCTTCAGCACATTCCCAAACTCCTGGTGTTGCCATGTAAAACCATCTGCAGTCTGGATCAGCTGCTGGCGTATCTATCTCAAGGCAATTTGTGATGGTGTTAAAGGAGCAAATTATTTTGGGTAGTGGAATGAAGCCCTTTGCTGGAATTGTATAGACTAGTTGTAGAAATGAGCCGTAAAACAGTGATCGGTCTACTCGCTGGTGTGTCGAGGTTTTTACACAAAATAACCTGTTGATCCCACAGGTGCCAGGGTAAATTACAAACTGGACAACACTAATCCTACTTCACATCTGATTCCCTAACATGCAAGACCATGATAAAGTGCAGAGTCTATAGCTGGAGACTATTAGAACCTGGGGGGAGTTGACGCAAATGAATGGAGAATAAATGGAGAAGTGACTTTATATTAAGTTTGAAGACTCTGACCTCACGCCCACTTATTTTCTCCCCTTCCACATATATTCCTTCCTCGAGCTTCACAATTAGCAACTCGCCAATCCTTTTGACTGACACCTTCTTACTTTCATCTCTGGCTTTTGTCCATCCATTTGCTTATCAATACCTCCCCCACCCCCACCTGCATTTACCTGTTTGCTGCCAGGCTTTGTCCTGTTCCTCCTCTCTTCCAGCTTTGCCCTCCCTCTACCCCGACCATAATCAGCCTGAAGAAGGGTTCTGACCTATCCAAACTCTCCAGAGATGCTGCCTGATCCGTTGAGTTACTCCAGCACTTTGTGTCTTATTTTTGTAAACCAGCATTTGCAGTTCCTTGCGCCTATGTCGGGATTATCTTTGTTCTATCTTTGTTCTGGGTTGGCACGGAGGCACAGCGGTAGAGTTGCTGCCTTACAGCTCCAGAGACCCAGGTTCAATCCTGACAACAGGTGCCGCCTGTGTGGAGTTTGCTCGTTCTCCCTGTGACCGCATGGGTTTTCTCCAGGTTTTCTGGTTTCTTCCCACATTCCAAAGACCTACAGGTTTTTAAGGTTAATTGGATTCGGTAAAATTGTAAATTGTCCTTAGTTTGTAGAATAGTGTTAGTGTACAGACTGATCACAGGTCGGTGCGGATTCAGTGTGCTGAACGGCCTTTCTCCACACTGTATCTCTAAAGTATAAAATTTAAATCTACGGCTCTCACATAGTAGTTCTACTTACTTCATTTTTGTGAAGTCCATCCAGATGTATAGGATGAAGCGTGTTAATCGTGTAAGATGTACCATTTAGGATGGTATTTTTGACTTGTAAAATCATCTCTGTGCTTAGAGAAATCATTCAATATTATTTGAAGTGAAGCTTTACCTTTCAGCTGTGCTGCCAGGACTGTGTTCTGTCTGCATTCCCCTCTCCTTCATGGAGCTGGGTTGTCCTTGAAAGGTTTAATGAGTTCTTCCACTTTTAATAATAATTGACATCTCAGCCTGACAGCTACAGTCAGCGGCGTTCTGACAGTGCCTGACAAAGAGAAACGTGACCTTGCAATAACTGAAGAGTGTTATTAGACCAAATTAAAACTTGCCAAAATACAGCTATAAAAATACATTTAAACAAGCTGAAGTAGCACAAGGGCCTCTGCTTTTTACTTTGGCAAAAACTACCTCCAAAAACATGTCCTCATTGGTAAATCCCTTTGTGGGTTAACCCTGCCCTCACCCCCAGCCCAGGCACAAACTGCACAACTCTGCTTCAAATATATAATGGGTTTTGTTTGTAGAAAGCATCAAGGAACTGGTTAATGGAATCAAGGTGTTTATCTCATTGAATGGGACTCCTCCAGGTCTAATGTTACTGTGCATCTTCACCATTTTAGTTAGCTCTTTCACCCTGATTCCACCCTTAATTCCTCTCTCTCTCTCTCTCTCTCTCTCTCTCTCTCTCTCTCTCTCTCTCTATCGAGCTATCTCTCTCACACACATGCACACACAACGCATTCCATTATCTTTCTCCCAACTTTGGTCTGTTCCTTGTGGTTGGGATGCCACAGCTGTACAGCGGGTGGTGCTAGCTGCCTCATGTCCACTGAGAGCTGTGCTTGATCTTGACCTCCAGTGCGCACTGTGTGGAGTTTACTCGTTCCCCGTGACCGTGTTTGTTTCCCCCGGGTACTCTGGGTTCTTCCCACATGCCAATGACATGCGGGTAGGTGGGATAATTGGCCACTGTAAATTGCCCCCAGTGTGTAGGTGAGCGATAGAATCTGGAGCAGCAGTCGATGGGAATGTGGGGAAAATAAAATGGTATTAGCGTAGATGGGTATTTGATAATCAGTGCAGGCTCATTGGGTCAAAAGGGCTGAGTTCATGCTGAATGGCTCAGTGACTTTGTGCTGTTGCCATAGGGTGGAAGCTCTTCCGGTAAAACTATAAGGCGATATTTTCTACCCAGTTATTAAACAATCCACCTGATATGCTTTAACCCTTTAACCCCCTCTTCCCCTCCCCCCACCCCCACCGTGTGCTATCCAAGCATTTCTTCATAGTGGAGCTCTGGCTGAGCAATGTTTCATGAGATGATTTTCAAAGTACATAAGTTTATAAGTCATGGAAGGGGACCAACAGCCTAGCGGGAAGGTTTGCTAATGCTACATGGGAGGGTTTAAACTAGATTGGCAGGGGAGTGGAATCTCGTGCAGGACAGAGGCACGTGAGAGGCTATGTGTGGGAAAGGTTAGTGGACAGAATAGGCAGGTGAAAGGCGGTGAGCGAGGATGGAGGGTTGGTTTAAACTGCAGGCTTTTTAATGCAAGGGGGCTGACGGGTAAGGCAGATGAGCTTAGGGCATGTATAGGTACGAGCGACTGGGACGTTGTAGCCATGACTGAAACCTGGTTAAGGGAGGGGCAGGACTGGCAGCTCAATGTTCCGGGGTACAGGAGCTTCAGGGGAGACAGGGGTGAGGGAAAAAGAGGAGGGGGGGGGGGGGGGGTGGTTGCATTGTCGGTGTAGGAGGATGTCACGGTTGTGTTCAGAGGTGACATTACGAACGGTTCATCTAGTGAGACTATATAGGTGGAGCTGAGGACCAAGAAAGGGATGATCACTTTGTTGGGAGTGTACTGCAGACCCCCGAATAGTCAATGGGAATTAGAAGAACAAATGTGCCGGGAGATTGCAGACAGCTGCAGGTCAAGTAAGGTTGTTGTAGTAGGGGATTTTAATTTTCCCAATATAGACTGGGAAAATCATAGTGTGAAGGGTTCAGATCGGGTGCAATTCCTCAAAAGTGTTCAGGAGAGTTTTCTTAAGCAGTATGTAGAGGCCCCCACACATGAGGGGGCAACGCTGGATCAAGTATTGGGAAATTGGGAAGGGCAAGTTAATGAAGTGTGTGTGTGGAGGAGTTTTTTGGGACCAGTGACCACACTTCGATTAGGTTTAAGATCGTTATGGATAGAGACGGAGAGGGTCCACGTGTTAAAATGCTCAACTGGGTTAAGGCCAACTTGAGAGAAGGTTTTGCTCAAGTTGACTGGAGCAGGTTATTAGATGGGAAAGGAGCATCGGCCAAGTGGAATGTTTTTAAAAGTGTACTGAAGAAAGCTCAGGATGTGGACATCCCCATGAGAGTGAAGGGCAAAGCAGGCAAACGTAAGGAAGCTTGGCTGATGAGGGAAATTGAGACGTTAGTCAAAAACAAGAAGGATGCATGGGACAGGTGTAGGCAGCTGGGATCAAGAGTATCCCTGGAGGGAGCTAAGGAGTAAACTAAAATAGGAAATCAGTAGGGCAAAAAGGGGCCAAGAGATAACTCTGGCGTGTAGCATTAACGACCAATCCCAAAAGATTTTATAAATACATAAGGGAGAAACTAGAGAGGGGACCTCTCAGGAATCAAAGTGGTTACCTCTGTGTGGAGCCACAGGAGATGGGCAAGGTACTAAATGAATATTTCTCCTCCGCATTTAGCGAGGAGAAAGCCAGTAGGATGGGGGAAATTGGACCAGTCACTGGAAGTGTCTTGAGAGCAGTCAGGGTTACTGTCGAAGAAGTACTGAAGGTGCTGTCGTGTCTGAAGGTAGACAAATCTCCAGGGCCTGATCTGTTATATCCGTGGACATTGTGGGAAACTAGAGTGGAAATTGCGAGCGTCCTGGTTGAAATTTACGAGTCATCCTTAAATACAGGAGGCTGGAGGGTGGCAATGTTGTACCTCTTTTCAAGAAGGGCTGCAGGGAAAATTCTGGGAACTATAGGCCGGTGAGATTAACATCTGTAGTTGGTAAGTTACTGGAGAGTATTCTGAGGGATAGGATATACAGGCATTTGGATGGGCAAGGGCTGATTAGGGATAGTCAGCATGGTTTTGTACGTGGGAGGTCGTGTCACACAAATCTGATTGATTTTTGGTGACCAAAAAGGTTGATGAGGGCAGAGCTGTAGATGTTGTGTACATGGACTTCAGTAAGGCGTTCGACAAGGTTCCGCATGGTAGGCTGCTCTGGCAGGTTAGATTGCATGGGTTCCAAGGAGAGATAGCTGAATGGTTAGCAAATTGGCTCCATGGAAGGAAGCAGAGGGTAATGGTGGAAGGTTGCTTCTCAGACTGGATGCCTGTGACTAGTGGTGTGCCTCAGGGTTCGGTGCTGGGCTCGTTACTGTTTGTCATCTACATCAATGATTTGGATTAGAACATACAGGGCAATTAGCAAGTTTGCTGATGATCCAAAAGTTAGTGGTTTTGCAGATAGTGAAGATGATTGTGAACGATTGCAGCAGTATCTGGCTTGATTGGCCAGGTGGTGGGAGGAATAGTTGATGGAATTTAATACAGAGAAGTGTGAGGTGTTGCATTTTGTGACGTCGAACAAGGACAGGACCTACACAGTAAATGGTAGGCCTCTGGGTAGTGTTGTAGAGCAGAGGGATCTAGGAGTACAGGTGCATAGTTCCTTGTAGGTCGAGTCAATAGACAATAGACAATAGGTGCAGGAGTAGGCCATTCGGCATTCAACAAACTGTCATATGTTGAAAGACTGGAGTGGCTAGGCTTGTATACACTTGAATTTAGAAGGATGAGAGGGGATCTTATCGAAACATATAAGATTATTAAGGGATTGGACACGTTAGAGGCAGGAAACAGGTTCCCAATGTTGGGGGAGTCGAGAACCAGAGGCCACAGTTTAAGAATAAGGGATAGGCCATTTAGAACGGATATGAGGAAAAACTTTTTCAGTCAGAGAGTTGTAGATCTGTGGAATTCGGTGCCTCAGAAGGCAGTGGAGGCCAATTCTCTGAATGCATTCAAGAGAGAGCTAGATAGCGCTCTAAAGGATAGCAGAGTCAGGTGGTTTGGGGAGAAGGCAGGAATGGGGTACTGATTGAGAATGATCAGCCATGATCACATTGAATGGTGGTGCTGGCTCGAAGGGCCGAATGGCTTACTCCTGCACCTATTTATTGTCTATTATCTAAAAAGGCTTTTGGCAATTTGGCCTTCATCAGTCAGAGTATTGAGTATAGAAGTTGGGAGGCCATGTCGCAGTTGTATAAGATGTTGGTGAGACCGCATTTAGAATATTGTGTTCAGTTCTGGGCACCATGTTATAGGAAATATATTGTCACGCTTGAAAGGGTTCAGAAAAGATTTATGAGGATGTTGCCAGGACTAGAGGGTGTGAGCTATAGGGAGAGGTTGAGTAGGCTGGGTCTCTATTCCATGGAGCACAGGAGGATAAGGGATGATCTTATAGAGGTGTATAAGATCATGAGAGGAATAGATCGGGTAGATGCACAGAGTCTTTTCCCAGAGTGGGGGAATCGAGGACCAGAGGACAAGGGTTCACGGTGAAGGGGAAAAGATTTCATAGGAATCCGAGGGGTAACTTTTTCACACAAAGGGTGGTGGGTGTATGGAACAAGCTGCCAGAGGAGGTAGTTGAGGTTGGGACTATCAGTTAACTGGAAACAGTTAGACAGGTGCATGGATAGGACCGGTTTGGAGGGATATGGACCAAGCACAGGCAAGTGGGACTAGTGTAGTTGGGAAAATGTTGGCCAGTGTGCGAGAGCTGGGCCGAAGGGCCTGTTTCCACACTGTATCACTCTAGGACTCTAAGCAAGCCGTTCTGCCCATCAAGTCTACTCCGCCATTCAATCATAGCTGATCTATCTTTCCTTCTCAACCCCATTCTCCCTATAACCTTTGACACCCTTACTAATTAAGTATCTGTCAATCTCCGCCTTAAATAAATCCAGTAACTTGGCCTCCACAGCCATCTGTAGCAATGAATTCCAGAGATTCACCAACCTCTGACTAAAGAAATTCCTCCTCCACTCATTTCTAAAGGTAACTCCTATTGAGGCTATGCCCTCTGGTTCTAGACTCTCCCACGAATATGAACATCCTCTCTATATACAAAGGGTAATTTTGGTAAGAATGTTACACCCATTGCAGAACATAAAACGTTAAAATACATATTTTAATACATTAAAAAGAAGGATGATAGTGAAGAAATAGAAAAGAAGGTATAAAAAAAATATCTGAGAGCAATTTGAATAATCTGCTAAACAAGGTGCAGAGTTGAATTTCTGGATACTTACACCTCGTTACGAGTAGGATGTGAAATCAGTATTGCCGCGACTCAGCATTTTCCCATTGGCCCATTCACAATGCCCCCATGCCTCATTCAGGAGACTATGCCAGGTACTGCTAGAAGTGGGAAAATATCAGGCCATTTCCCCCATCGCCTGATCCTCCACTCAGTAAGATGGCGGCTGATCCTAATTAGGCCTCAGCACATTCCCCCCCTTGCCCTCCTTTCTGTAGACCTTGGCCTCTCTCCTCTTCTCTGAATATTTCCAATAATTCCACCTTGTACTTCTTTGGGGTGGATATCACCCAACAGTCATGGTGCTCTTAGAGATGAAATTGCTCCTCCTGGCTGTCTCATATGGATGATCCCTTACCCTGAAACTATTCCCCCTAATTCTGGAAACCACCATGCATATCCACACCCCCAATATGGCAAACATCCCTCAACAGTCACTCTGCCAGACCCACTGAGAACCTCATACATTTCAATAAGATCACCACTCGTTCTTCATCCCAGGAATCAGCCATCAGACTTTAGAGAAACAATGTGGAAACAGGCCCTTCTGCCCACTGAGCCTGCATCGACCAGCGATCCCCCCGTACACTAGCACTATCCTACACACTAGGGATAATTTACAATTTTTTACCAAAGGCTTTTAACCTACAAACCTGCACATCTTTGGAATGTGGGAGGAAACCGGTACACCCAGAGAAAACCCATGTGGTCACAGGGAGAATGTACGAACTCCGTACAGACAGCATCCGTAGTCAGGATTGAACCAAGTCTCTGGACTGTAGGGCTGCAACTCTACAGCTGTGTCTTTGTGCCGCCCTTGTGAACCTAATCTACATTTCCTCAAGTGCAAGCATATTTTTCCTTAAATAAGGAGCCCAAAATCTCATGCAGTACTTCATTTGTAGTCTCACCACAGCCTGGAAATCTGCAAGAAAACCTCCACCTTTCACATCTCATTAGCTTTTGTGAATTTACCTAATCGACCTTAGAATATTTAGGAACCATCCCCTCTCCAGCACCAAAGGTTTCAAAGTTTCTTTCAGCAGAATATTAATTGCAAATGGTTGGTTGTTCAATAAAATGAAGTCAAGAATCTGTGGCAAATATTTCATCATGTGCTCTAGCCTCTAAGGTTAAAACTTGCTTGTATAAATCAATACAATGAAAATGATCTTTAAATAATGCAATAAAGTGGATGGATGAGCAGAGAGAGTGCAGTCTTTGAGCAAAGCCTGCCCCCATGTGGTAACTATGGGAACAGACTGGAAATGTCACCAATATTTTTCAGAAGCAAAGACAATATTGTCAGTAAGATTTTTATTCAAGAAGGACAGTATATTTCTGCTTTGAGTGTACAAAATGGAAGCTTATTAAAATATATTAAATTGGAACGCTTCCATGAGGAGCGGTAGAGTTGCTACCTTACAGTGCCAAAAACCCAGGTTTGATCCTGACTACGGGTGCTGCCTGTATGGAGTTTGTACATTCTCCCTGTGATCTGTGTGGATTTTCTTTGGGATCTCCGATTTCCCCCACACTCCAAAGACATACAGGTTTTGTAGGTCTTCGGTAAAAATTGTAAATTATCCCTAGTGTGTAGGATAATGCGCTGGATTCGGTGGGCCAAAGGGCCTGTTTCTATGCTGCATCTCTAAAGTCTACGGTCTAAAGGTCAGGCAGCATCAGTAGAGTTTGCTGCCCTCAAGGTCAGAAAGAAAGTCATTGACCTGAAACGCCAACAGCTTTTCTGTCCACAGATACTACCTGACCAACTATTTTTATTTTTTGTTATTTTGAAATAATTTTAAGGATGAGAGGTTAAGTTCTTGATTGGGGGTGAAAGTTTACTGTGGGTAAATGGGAATACAAGGTTGAGTTGCAATCAAATCAGCCACAATCGTAATAAATGGAGCAGGTTTGAGGGGCCAAGGGTCCAGCTTCAAATATGCGTGTCTATATGAAACCAGGTCATTTGGATCATTTATTTGTGAAAGATGGACACCCAGAAACAGTTTATAGGCTCTTATCAAATCAAGGGACTTGGGTCATATAGATGAATAAATTAATATATAACTGGGAATGAAATCTAACTTGATGCATTCCCCAGAATCATGATATTTAATCTAAAACATGTCTAGAGGGAATTGAGGTCCATAATTCAAATGATAAAATTTATTTTCAATGCAAATGAATGAAGTGCTCAGATTTTGCCTCAACACAGTACCGATGGCTATCATTGCACCATGAAGCACACAGCAACTTTGGGAATGAAATCAGAGTTTAACATGGAAATCCCAATATCGCTGATAGTGATTCTATGTGTACTTGTGCAACTTGCAAACTTCTCCTGCATAATCTAGGACACCATCTCACTGTGATTTAGAATATAAAACATAGAACAGTATAAAGTGCTGGAATAACTTAGAGGGTCAGACAGCATCTCTGGGGATGTTTCGGGTTGGGACCCTCCTTCGCCCATTCTTTTTCTCCATAAATGCTGCCTGACCCACTGAGTTACTCCAGCACTTTGTATCAATCTTTGGTATAAATCATTATCTGTAGTTCTTTGTTTCTATCGAACAGAATAGCATGGGAACAGGTCCTTCAGCCCACAATGTTTGTGCCGAACATGATGCCAAGATAAACTCATCTCAGATGCCTGCATGTGATCCATTTCCCTCTATTCCCTGCAAATCTATTTGCCTATCTAAAAGCCTCTTAAACGCCTCTCCCATATCTGCTTCCACCACCACCCCTGGCAGATGGTTCCAGGCATCCACCATCCTCTGCATGAAATACTTGTCCCCACATCTTTAAACTTTACCCCTCTCCCCTTAAAGCCATGCACTCTGGTTTTTTACATAACTAGTCCCATGTCAAAATAGTCCTAAACTCTTACAAATTGTTAAGTAGCATCCAATGGCATAATTACAGCTTAACGGATAATTTGGGCCTATAAAAAAAACTAATTTTATGTAAGTAAATTGCAATTACCTCAAACATTTCTAACCGTAAAATAATGTTTTTCATGTTCCAAAGGCCAAAATTTCATCTACAACCAAAATTACATGTTAAACATTATACAATGTTGAATAAAATTTATCAAAAATGTTGCGTTATTTCCTCTTTGTTCAATGTTTTGGAAGTTCCTCTGTATAATTGACTGAGGCAACAATACAGCTGCTGAGCACCAGGGATGGTTGACAACAGCAGACATTGGAAGAGGCAGTTCTTACAAAAAGCTGTGGATCTTTACTGGGAGATTTTTTGAGGTAATTTAGTTTAGAGATACAGCATTGAAACATGCTCCTCAGCTCACTGATTCCACGCTGACCATCGATCACCCGTTCACATTAGTTCTATGTTATCCCACTTTCACATCCACTCCCTATGCACTAGGGACCAGTTAACCTATACACCCGCACATCTTTGGGACGTGGGTGTAAACCAGGGCATCCGAAGGAAACCCACACAGTCCCAGGGAGAACGTACAAACTCCACAGAAAGAGCTTCTGAGGTCAGGTCTCTGGCACTGTGAGGCAAATTACTGGGCACCCCTCTCAAAACCAACTTGTGGTGGAGCTCCTACTATCAGCCAACTTCACAGCATCCACAATTCAAATCCGTGGCTTACTGTGGGAGGAAATCGGAGAAGCAGAAGGAAACCCACGTGGTCACAGGAGGAACGTATAAACTCCACAGTCAGCACCGGATGTCAGGATCGAACCTGGGTCATTGACCTGCTAGAAGGAACTGCAGATACTGGTTTATTCCTGACAGACACAAAATGCTGGAGTAACTCAGCGGGTCACGCAGCATCTTTGGAGAAAAGGAATAGGTGATGTTTTGGGTCGAGACCCTTATTCAGACTAACAATATAGTCTCCCTATCTGCACTGTCAATGCCCTTTATATCTTTAAGTAATATTAAATTACTTAAAATGTGCTCTGATCCTAGTCTCCACAAGTGAAGCGCCATCGAGCTGAAACATTTGACATTCTCTTCACGATAGGTAAAGCATAATCAAAATTATTCAAATGATGTGCTATAATTTTTGAAGCCTAATAGCTACACCATTTGCACATCATCATGAGATAAACTAAGATTACATCTTTAATCAATTTGATCTCATACTTCCAGATCATGAATCTTCCATAACAGAATGTTTTATTTCTAAGCACAAATGTCCTTGTTCATCCATTTCAATTGTTCATCATCCGAGTGTAGTTTCTGCCCAATAAGGTACCAATGAAACAAATATTTGTATTTTATCATATCAAATGCTGCTTCATTCTGGCAGGAAGTACTAGTATGGAAATATTTGAAGCGGCTCATTTGCACAGATGTGTAATGAGCAATCTCTCCACATGATAATCAAACAGATCATTAGTATGTAGCATGTAGAATCATGGTTAATTTTTCTAATATTGAAATGGAAGAACACACAGCTTGCAGATTAATAAACATAAAAAGTTGATTTATTACCCAGTAAAATGTATCTTGGGACAATTCAAATACAAACATCTAATGAGTGATGTTAACCTTTCTAGGCACCAGGGAGCCATGAGTGTTTTTTTACCTTTATGTAAAGCATTCTTCACAGCAGGCATGACTGGGTCAGATTTCCCATATATTCTGGCTCAGGAAAAGCTGGAGGTGATTATTTCCCCTGGGTTACCAGGACCAAAACCTCTTTGCGCATCAGGCATACGCTGTCACTTGTACTTCCATAATTCAAATTCATGCACGTCAGTTGTATTTTCTCCTCCTTTGAATTTGAATATTTGTAAACTCTACCAAGAGAACAATTAGTTACGGTATTCATTTGGTATTCATCTCATCAAACAACTGTAGCAACTGCTCGTCATTATTGGGAATAAAACGACCTAATAGAAAAGCTACAAAATAGTTATTCACTTAACCCGATTCCTATTAGAGATGAGAAATAATAGGTTAAGGAACCATGTAAACAGCTCAGTAAGAGCAAGTGGAAGCACTGGAATATAAACACATGGAAATAGAGATTACACGTGAGGGGAAGGCGAACAGAGATTGAAGTAGGGTATGGGTCAATGGGAGGAGGAAACTGAGAGGAAAGGGAGTTGGGCAGAGTTTGGACAGGAGTTGGGAGTGAGTGGGACAAGGCCAAATATCTCTCCCAGATATACCATTAAAGGGATGCAAAGGTATCCAACTTATCCTAATACAGAGGATAAGTATTAGAGTAAATACAGAATTATTCCAATGACAAGCAGCATAGCTGTCCTGATAAACAGATAGGGTCATACATCATGGAAACAGGCCCTTCGGCGCAATTCGTCCATATCGGCCAAGATGCCGCATCTAAGCTAATCCTGTGTGACTGCGTTTGGCCCATATATCCCTCTAAACCTTTCCTAGCCTGCCCAACCTCTCTCTCTAGCTCCCTCTAGCGCAATCCTTCGTCATAGAGTCGTACGGCATGGAAACAGGCCCATCAGCCCAACTCTTCCATGCTGACTAAGATGTTCCATCTAAGCAAGTTCCACCTTTGAGGAATTGTGGACACATCACACAAGACTTGTCCATCATCTGCTTTCCTCTCTTGACAGAATAGACTGATTGCAGAGGAACAGCATGGCTGCTATGCTATGTCTGGGGCCTACTTGGTTGCAGGAATTACTGGAAGTTGAATGCAC